>NC_069508.1:156924176-157046676 GCF_027579735.1 Bombina bombina
GTTCATATTGGGACTTTATCCAAGATTAATACAGGTCTTACTACCGTAAAACCGGTTCATTCAAAACCTGTGACAACGTTTGTAAAGTCTGCACTAAATAGTGCTAAAGATAAGATCAAGTTCTGCCAGAAACTCATCGGGGACATTCTCAAGGATCCACCGTGCAACTGCACTAAAGTGCGGATACCTTTCTCTCCTAAACTAAGAGCGGACAAGCGGATCAGCTGAAGTGTTTAAACGTGACACCATCCAATAGGATCAGAGCAGCCTGACAGATCCAATGCACGTGACCTAACGGCAAGAGGCGCAAGATACACAGAGGTCAAAAGGCTAGTAAATCTGGTTCTGTTCCCGTGTTTACTATACACTCCAATAGCCAGGTACTGTGTTATTAATTTCCGCCTATGAATATTCCTACGTAACCCACTGACTTGTGGTCTGGGCTATAACTACTGTCTGGAACTGTGTTACTATTCATCTGGCAATAACGTGCACTTTGTTTCTATTTTTGACTCTCTGTGGTGGCAATAAATTATCACTTTGTTTTTAGAATATTTTTTATTATCGGAAACGTCCGATTAGTTATTTTACCTTATTTGTTGCAACCTTTACTATCATTATAATGTTTATTGCCTAGTTATCCTTTGTTAGGTTATAATAAATTTTAGAATTACACATTTTCACATTATATTCCATATTAGTCACTTTTACCTTTAGCCTTGAGTGCTCCAAAGTATATTGTATGATTTATTTTTATTTTTTCCTAATTGTAGGGGATCTTTTAGGATCTTTGGGAGCTTGGTAATTATGCCCTGCGCACACTTTTCAGATTGCTATATATATATGTACAAAGAGATCAGCACTCACCAGCATGAAGCAACCACTCTGTGCGCGACCTTTAAATATCCAAAGGAAAAAAGAGCTAGGGATCAGGATCCGGTGTATATCCTTAGTTGTCCACAACACTTAAGCCAGCACGAAGAGATTTGTTTAATCAACATTAATGTATCAAAACATAACGTTTTGGCCTTGGTCACATGTTAAAAATACAGATCACAGGCATAAAGAGATTGAAAGGTCAAAATCGAAATGTACGTTGGTGCATTTAAAGTTTAACTATAAACATTTAGCAATTTACTTTCAATAGCAAAAATGCCTCCAGTAAAAGTTATTACTGTGTCGCTGTAGCATACGCACATATGCTGCAAGTGTCTCATGCACCAACATTCAAACACCGCACCTTCTCATAGAGTCCGCAGCAGCTTGCATGACCATTGAATTGTTCAGTGATGCAGTACACGCCACTGACAGCTTTCTGACCAGGCATGGTGTTTGTACACTGATGCTCACATAAAGCATATGTGCGTATGCTGCTGAAACCGTAATCATTTTTACTAGAAGAGGTTTTGCTAATAGAAGTAGATTGTAAAAATGTTTCTATTTGAAACTGAAATGACCCCATGCACATTTCAGTTTTTTCCTTTCTATGCCTTTAAATAGAGTCAGCAGAATGTCCATCTGTGGTTGCAAAAGTGTTTGAACATTAAAGGAAACTTAATTACAAATTTTATATGCAGTCATCTTCATTACTGAATTAAAGGGCCACAACTAGATAAGAATGGTTACCGCTCACTGCGCTTCATCCTGTGTGTCCTGCTCTCTTGTTTTAACCCTTCACTGGTGCCAGTTGGTGAAGCTCTGCATTTTCATACTGGGTACCAGGACCACCATCAGGGGTTGACAGGGGTCATTTCATTCAGGGGCCCGTTGTACTCAGGGGGCCTGAGGCAGGCCCTACCTGCTTTGTTATCCCATAATAGGACAGATTACAAGTGATCACATAATGTGAGCCAATGACAAGAGGCATATATGTGTGTAACCACCAATCAGTAGGTAGCTTTCAGTAATGCATGGCTGCTCCTGAGCCTACCTGAGTATGCTTTTCAACAATGGATGCCAAAATAACAAGGCAAATTAGATAATAGAGGTTGTTTAAAATTGCATGCTCTATTTGAATCCTTAAAGGTCAGTTCATGGCCACTGCTGGTGCTAAGGATGGATAGAATTATATTTATGTTTTAAGCATTTAACCCTTTATGTGCAAAGGGTACTTTATGTTTATAACACAATATTGTTTTGTTAAATAGCCTTCATAAACAATGTTATATTATTATAGAACACACACTAAGGGCCAGATTACAAGTGAAGCGATATTTAATGCTCCCACTCGCGCGCTAACTCTGCTAAAAGTAAGCTTTTTGCTAACACGATGCGCATAAAAAGACGAACTTAGAATCAATGGAGCAAAAAAAGATGAAAAAAAAATAACACCCCACTCTCGCTCTAATCCGTTCACATATTCTCATGTGCACTAACCCGACATGAAAATATGAATATTTCACATTCCAATGTTCTTCACATAGAAGAATATATTCTATTTATTTTTATATATATATATATATATATATATATATATATATATATATATATATATATATATATATATATATATATATATAAATAAAATAATTCTTAATACTAAGAAAAAGACTGGAGTGTGCTTTCCATGGAGTCTGAATATATATATATATATATATATATATATATACAGTATATATATATATACAGTGTATATATATATATATGTATATATATATATATATATATATATATATATACACAGATAGATAGATATAAATGATTATATATACCTGTAGGTATAGATATATACAGATATTTATAGGAATATCTATAAATGCATAGAACATATTCTGCTATGTGCAGAACATTGGAATTTGAAATATTTTTCACCTGCTTAAAGGGACATTATACACTCATTTTTTCTTTGCATAAATGTTTTGTAGATAATCTATTTATATAGCCCATAACGTGTTTTTTTTTTTTTTTTAAATGTATAGTTTTGGTTATTTTTAAATAACATTGCTCTGATTTTCAGACTCCTAACCAAGCCCCAAAGTTTTATGAGAATACCGTCAGATACCTACTCCAGCTTGCTCCTGTTTGTGTAAAGGGTATTTTCATATGCAAAAGAAGAGGGAGGGGGGGAGTGTCTTATTTGCCACTTGCAGTGGGCTTTCCAGCTACCTTTTCCAACAGAGCTAAACTGAGAGCTTCTAAGTAAGTTTTTAAACAGTTTTATACTGGATTTCTATATCAGTATCTGTGCATCTTATTCATTATAGCAGTGTCTATTACATGCAGTTATATGAAAATGAGTGTATACTGTCCCTTTAACTCCAATGCACTTATATAATTGTCTATATATGTATACATATGTATTTTTATGTGTATAAATGTCTGTAAATACATATATAAACAAATAAATACATACATATATAGACAATTATATATGCATACATATACATCTTTAGGCATCAGCAGGTTACTGATGCCATGGGTTAATTGTACCAGGGCAAGGCTGGGTAGTCCCAGGTTTCATAAAGTAAAACATTTATATGGAGATAAATATGGCTGTGTCGACATCAGTACAGAACACCCAGGCTGGGTCTTTCCTGCAAAATGTGGGACAGATGGAATTTTAATAGGCTGTACATAAAAAAACATGTTGCTTTTATTGTAGTCGTGTTGTGTGTTAATAAATCCCATGAAAGAGACCAGAATCAGGAGACCCTGTGCCCTAACAAACTGCTTGTGATTAACATGGTCCTCTCTTTCTATTATAAAGATTGTTCGTGTCCTACGTTTGCAGAATTACTCAGCTTCATGTAAACGCACAAACAGCTTCATTGTTGTGAGCACAGTGGGTTGAGCGCTATGATGAGTAATGAGGATCCTCTTGTCATGGTGCGGTAATGCCGCAGCTGAGGTTGAAGGTCACTGCACTCAAAGAGGCCTATTTATCAAAGGTCTTGCGGACCTGATCCGACAGTGCGGATCAGGTCCGCAAGACCTCGCTTAATGCGGAGAGCAATACGCTCTCCGTATTCAGCATTGCACCAGCAGCTCACAAGAGCTGCTGGTGCAACGCTGCCCCCTGCAGACTCGCGGCTAATCGCCCATCAGCAGGGAGGAGTCAATCAACCCGATCGTACTCGATCGGGTTGAATTGTGGCAATTCCTGTCCGCCTGCTCAGAGCAGGCGGACAGGTTATGGAGCAGCGGTCTTTAGACGGCTGCTTCATAACTGCTGTTTCTGGCGAGTCTGAAGAGTCGCCAGAAACACGGCCGTCAAGCTCCATACAGAGCTTGATAAATGGGCCTCTAACTCTTCCTAACCTACATACGCATATTATAAACACAGTTATATTAAAGCTGTTTAGAATGAATTTGTTATTAGGAAATGCATGTTTGTGCAACAGATACAGCTGATAAAGACACAGATCTATTGGGTGAGAAGGACAGGCCTCTACAATTTCGCTCTAAAGAAACATTTTATTCAAAACTAAATCGCCAGATTCCGAATAGCGCATTAACAGTTACGCGCAAGCAATAAGGGGTATATTGCAGGTTATTTGTGCGTGTAGGGTTTACTGCTCGTATTACAAGTTGAAAGTAAATACGATCGATTGAGCGCAATCGTGACTTACGCTAGAATGATTACCGCATGCTCAGAGCTCTGGTTAACACATCAGAATTAAATTCAGAATTAAATTAAAAAGTACAGTCAAACTCATATTAACACCATCTAATAAAAATTATTAACAAAAAAATTGCACAAAAAAGTTATAAAGGCTCAAAGATATGAGGTGTCAGGTGTTAACATAGAGGTACATACATATACGTCTCTAAATATTTATATGTATGTATGTATCTATATATGTGTATATGTGTATTATATGTGTATGTATGTATTTACAGACATACAGTATAAACACATACATACATATGTACACATATATAGACATATATATAAGTGCATTGGAGCCCTTTGCAGTTAAGTAGATGAAAACATATTTATGCAATATTCATATTTAATAAAGTGTTATACTGTGTATTTACTGTAAATATTTCACACATGTATGTATGTGTGTGACTGTGTGTGTTTATGCTTGTGTATGTGTGTGCACATGTATGTGTGTGTGTGCGCATGTGCTTGTGTGTGCACATGTATGTATGTGTGTGACTGTGTGTGTATGCTTGTGTTTGTGTGTGCACATGTATGTGTGTACTTGTGTTTGTGTGTGCACATGTATATATGTGTGTGTATGCTTGTGTTTGTGTGTGCACATGTATGTGTGTGCTTGTGTTTGTGTGTGCACATGTATGTATGTGTGTGTATGCTTGTGTTTGTGTGTGCACATGTATGTGTGTGTGTGTGCGCTGGTGTTTGTGTGTGCACATGTATGTGTGTGTGTGCGCTGGTGTTTGTGTGTGCACATGTATGTGTGTGTGTGCGCTTGTGTTTGTGTGTGCATATGTATGTGTGTGTGCGCGCGCTGGTGTTTGTGTGTGCATATGTATGTGTGTGTGTGTGTGTGCGCTGGTGTTTGTGTGTGCATATGTATGTGTGTGTGTGCGCGCTGGTGTTTGTGTGTGCATATGTATGTGTGTGTGTGTGTGTGCGCTGGTGTTTGTGTGTGCACATGTATGTGTGTGTGTGCGCTGGTGTTTGTGTGTGCACATGTATGTGTGTGCTGGTGTTTGTGTGTGCACATGTATGTATGTGTGTGCGCTGGTGTTTGTGTGTGCACATGTATGTGTGTGTGTGCTTGTGTTTGTGTGTGCACATGTATGTGTGTGTGCGCGCTGGTGTTTGTGTGTGCACATGTATGTGTGTGTGCTGGTGTTTGTGTGTGCACATGTATGTGTGTCTGTGCGCTGGTGTTTGTGTGTGAATATGTATGTGTGTGTGTGCGCGCTGGTGTTTGTGTGTGCACATGTATGTGTGTGTGCGCTGGTGTTTGTGTGTGCACATGTATGTGTGTGTGTGCGCTGGTGTTTGTGTGTGCACATGTATGTGTGTGTGTGCGCTGGTGTTTGTGTGTGCACATGTATGTGTGTCTGTGCGCTGGTGTTTGTGTGTGAATATGTATGTGTGTGTGTGCGCTGGTGTTTGTGTGTGAATATGTATGTGTGTGTGTGCGCTGGTGTTTGTGTGTGCACATGTATGTGTGTGTGCTGGTGTTTGTGTGTGCACATGTATGTGTGTGTGTGCTTGTGTTTGTGTGTGCACATGTATGTGTATGTGTGTATGTGTGTGTGTGCGCTGGTGTTTGTGTGTGCACATGTATGTGTGTGTGTGCTTGTGTTTGTGTGTGTACATGTATGTGTGTGTGTGCACATGTATGTGTGTGTGTGCTTGTGTTTGTGTGTGCACATGTATGTGTGTGTGTGCTTGTGTTTGTGTGTGCACATGTATGTGTGTGTGTGCGCTGGTGTTTGTGTGTGAATATGTATGTGTTTGTGCACATGTATGTGGTTGTGGGTTTATTAAACTAACATTGAATATGAAATAAAATCTTTTGACAATTACCTTTGTATATTGGCCTATGCATATTGTTCTTGCAATAAGCCCATCAGATTATATAGAGAGAACATGGTAACTTTATTCTGATATATACAGACATACAAACATAACCAGACATGTGCAGGGATGAAGAGTAAAGTCCTATAAATCCTGTCTGACACGGGCAGTTTTATTCCACTCCAGTGATTCTGACACAGCAATCCTATTTGGGGCGAGGATTCTGGAAGTTTAGTAAAGCAGAACATGGCAGCAGGATCACTCCGCAGCCAATGACCATGAGGATTAATGCCCTGGAATGATATGACTGGTTGCTCTGCCCCGCCAGGCTCAGCGGGCAGCACACTCATTACCTCCAGAGTCGGGCAGCCCAATGATTGGATTATTAATTGTGTATCTGTTTAATCTTTCCTTTGGCATTAATGTGTTGTCTGCGGTGTCTTTACAGCTGTCATTCCTCATGTCTATGAGCCGTCTCAGATGCTAAGAACTACACAACTCCTGGTGCTCTGATTCTGACGTCCCATATGCTTAAAGGGACATGAAACCCGAAAAACTTTCTTTCATGATTCAGATAGAGAATTTGTTTTATAACAACTTTCCAATTTATTTCTATTATCAATTTTGCTTCATTCTCTTGATATCCCTTATTGAAGGAACAGCAATGCACTTCTGGGAGCTAGCTGAGCACATTGGTAAACCAATGACAAGAGGTATATATGTGCAGCCACCAATCAGCAGCTAGCTCCCAGATCCTGAGCCTAACTAGGCATGTTTTTTAACAAAGGATTCCACAAGAATGAAGCAAATTAATAACAGAAGTTAACTGGAAAGCTGTTTATGTTATGCTCTAGCTGAATCATCAAAGAGGAAATGTGAGGTTTGTGTCCCTTTAAGGACAGTTCACAATCTGCCCCAAAATAGTTCAAAACTTCACTAAAAGTAGCTGAAAAATATAATACAGTAATAATACTATATACACATACACAAATTGACACACACTACAGCTAATACAAATATATAACTGACACACACTACAGCTAACACACATATCTAACTGACACACACACTACAGCTAATACAAATATATAACTGACACACACACTACAGCTAATACACATATATAACTGACACACACACTACAGTTAATACAAATATATAACTGACACACAAACTACAGCTAATACACATATATAACTGACACACACACTACAGTTAATACAAATATATAACTGACACACACTCTACAGCTAATACACATACACAAACTGACACACACACCATAGCTAATACAAATATATAACTGACACACACTACAGCTAACACACATATATAACTGACGCACACACTACAGCTAATACACATACACAAACAGTAACTGACACACATACAGCATTTAATACACAAACACAACTCATGCACACATACAAACAGTAACTGATACACATAAACTAAAGCTAATACACATACATACACTGTCACACACAGTAACTGTCACACAAAGCAGCTAATACACATACACACACAGTAACTGACACACACAGCAGCTGATACGCATACACAAAGTAAATGACACACACATAGCAGAAAAATACAAATACACACAGTAACTGACACACACAGCTGCTAATACACTTACACACACAGTAACTGATTTACAAATCAGCTCATACACATACACACACAGTAACTGACACACACAGTAGCTAATATACATACACACAGTAACTGACACACACACACAGCAGCAGTTACACACAGTAACTGACACATACAGCAGCAAATGTACATACACACAGTAACTAACGCACACACAGCAGATGATTCACATAAACCCACAACCGACACACACACTAGCTAATATACATACACAGACAGTAACTGACACACATACAGCATTTAATACACAAACACAACTCATGCACACATACAAACAGTAACTGATACACATAAACTAAAGCTAATACACATACATACACTGTCACACACAGTAACTGTCACACAAAGCAGCTAATACACATACACACACAGTAACTGACACACACAGCAGCTGATACGCATACACAAAGTAAATGACACACACATAGCAGAAAAATACAAATACACACAGTAACTGACACACACAGCTGCTAATACACTTACACACACAGTAACTGATTTACAAATCAGCTCATACGCATACACACACAGTAACTGACACACACAGTAGCTAATATACATACACACAGTAACTGACACACACACACAGCAGCGGTTACACACAGTAACTGACACATACAGCAGCAAATGTACATACACACAGTAACTAACGCACACACAGCAGATAATACACATAAACCCACAACCGACACACACACTAGCTAATATACATACACAGACAGTAACTGACACACATACTCAGCAGATGATACAGATACAGACACAGTAACTTACACACACACACACCGAGCAGCTTATGCACATAGACACACAGTAACTGGCAGACTACACACAGCAACTAATACAAACAGTAACAGGCACACACACAACAGCTGATACACATACACACACATTAACTTACACACACACAGCAGCTGATACAAAAGCACACACAGTATATGGCACACATACACAGCAACTAATACACACCGACACACAGTAACTGACACACACACACCAGCTAGTACACATACATACACAGCAACTGACACACACATAGCAGCTGATACACACACACACACAACAGCTGATACACACACAGCTGCTGATACACACACCTTAACTGACACACACACTGCAGCTGATACACACACCTTAACTGACACACACACAGCAGCTGATACACATACAGCTGCTGATAAACACACACACACACACACACACACACACAGCGGCTGATACACATACACAAACAGCAGCTGATACACACGCCTTAACTGACACACACTCAGCAACGGATACACACACATTAACTGACACACACACACAGCAGCTAATACATCTACAAACACACACAGCAACTGATACACACACATTAACAGATACACACACAGCTGCTGATACACACACACACACACACACACAGCAGCTGATACACATACACAAACAGCAGCTGATACACACGCCTTAACTGACACACACTCAGCAACGGATACACACACATTATCTGACACACACACACAGCAGCTAATACACCTACAAACACACACACACACACACACACACACACACACACACACACACACACACACACAGCAACTGATACACACACATTAACAGATACACACACAGCTGCTGATACACACACAGCAGCCAATACACCTACACACACAGCAGCTGATACTCACATATTAACAGATACACACACAGCTGCTGATACACACACATTAACAGATACACACACAGCTGCTGATACACACACACACACAGCAGCTGATACACATACACACACACACACACACAGCAGCTAATACACCTACACACACAGCAGCTGATACACACATTAACAGATACACACACAGCTGCTGATACACACACACACACAGCAGCTGATACACATACACACAGCAGCTGATACTGACACCTTAACTGACACACATACAGCAGCTAATACACACACATTAACTGACACATACACAGCAGCTGATACACATACAGCTGCTGATACACACACATTAACTGACACATACACAGCAGCTGACATACACAGCAGCTGATACACACACAGCTGCTGATACACACACACACACAACAGCTGATACACACACATTAACTGACACATACACAGCAGCTGATACACATACACACATTAGCTGACACATACACAGCAGCTGACACATACACAGCAGCTGATACACACACAGCTGCTGATACACACACATACACACACACAACAGCTGATACACACACATTAACTGATACATACACAGCAGCTGATACACACACACATTAACTGACACATACACATCAGCTGATACACACACACACACACATTAACTGACACATACACAGCAGCTGATACACACACAGCTGCTGATACACACAGCTGCTGATACACACACCTTAACTGACACACACACAGCAGCTGATACACACACGTTAACTGACACATACACAGCAGCTGATACACACACAACAGCTGATACACACACCTTAACTGACACACACACAACATCTGATACACACACATTAACTGATACATACACAGCAGCTGATACACATACACATTAACTGACACACACACAGCAGCTGATACACATACACACACAGTAACTGATACACACACAGCAGCTGATACACACACATTAAATGACACATACACAGCAGCTGATACACAGACCTTAACTGACACAAACAGCAGCTGATACACACAACTTAACTGACACACACACAGCAGCTGATACACACACCAGCTGATACACATACACACACAGTAACTGATACACACACAACAGCTGATATACACACATTAAATGACACATACACAGCAGTTGATACACACACACCTTAACTGACACACACACAGCAACTGATACACATACACACACAGTAACTAATACACACACAGCAGCTGAAACACACACATTAACTGACACATACACAGCAGCTGATACACACACCTTAAAGGTACACTAAACCCAAAATTTGTCTTTCATGATTCAGATAGAGAATACAGCATTCCAATTTACTTTTATTATCTAATTTGCTACCTCTTTTAAATATCCTGTGTTGAATAAACAGCAATGCACATGGGTGAGCCAATCACACAAGGAATCTATGTGCAGCCACCAATCAGCAGCTACTGAGCCTATCTAGATATGCTTTTCAGCAGAGGGTATTAAGAAAATGAAGAAAATTAGATAATAGATGTAAATTGGAAAGTTGTTTAAAATTGCATGCTTTTTCTAAATCATGAAAGAAAAATGCTCCTTTAACTGACACACACAGTAACTGGCACACACACAGCAGCTAATACATATACATTAACTGACACACACACACAGCAGCTGATGCACACATACACAGCTGCTGATACATACACATGCAGCTGATACACACACATTAACTGACACACACACACAGCAGCTGATACACATTCACACAGCTGCTGATATACACACACACACATTAACTAACACACATAGCAGCTGATACATACACAGTAATTGACACACACAGCTGTTGATACACACACATTAACTGACTCTGACACACACACAGCAGCCAGCGGATACATTCACATTAACTGACAAACACACAGCAGCTGATACATAAACATTAACTGACACACACACAGCTGTTGATACATACACATTAACTGACACACACACAGCTGCTGACACACACACACACACACACAGCTGATACACACACAGCTGCTGATATACACATTAACTGACACACACACAGCAGCTGATACACACACATTAACTGACACACACAGCAGCTGGTACACACATTAACTGACACACACAGCAGCTAATACACACACACACATTAACTGACACACACACAGCAGCTGACACACGCACACACACACACAACTATTGATACACACACATTAACTGACACACACAAAGCAGCTCATACACACACAATAACTGACACACACAGCAGCTGATACACACACATTAACTGACATACACACAGCAGCTAATACACACACACACACACACACACATTAACTGACACACACACAGCAGCTGATACACACACAGCAGCTGACACACACACACACAGTAACTGACACACACACACAGTAACTGACACACACACACACACAGTAGCTGATACACACACACACACATTAACTGACACACACAACAGCTGATATACACACACACAGCAGCTGACACACGCACACACACAGCTGCTGATACACACACATTAACTGACACACACAAAGCAGCTCATACACACACAATAACTGACACACAGTAGCTGATACACACACATTAACTGACACACACACAGCAGCTAATACACACACATTAACTGACACACACACAGCAGCTGATACATACACAACAGCTGATACACATACACACACATTAACTGACACACATACACAGCAGCTGTTACACACACATTAACTGACACACACAGCAGCTGATACACACATTAACTGACACACACACAGCAGATAATACACACACATTAACTGACACACACACAGCAGCTGATACACACACACATTAACTGACACACAGCAGCTGATACACACACACACACACACACAGAGTAACTGATACACACACAGTAACTGACACACACACACAAAAACAGTAATGGACACACACACACAGCAGCTGATACACACACACACACACACACACACACAGTAACTGACACACACACACAGCAGCTGATACACACACACACACACAGTAACTGACACACACAGCAGCTGATACACACACACACACAGTAACTGACACACATAAGGCTGCTGATACAGTTTGTGTATATCTCTCTAATCCTTTTCTTTTTCTTTCCCATCACCACACTGTCCCTTTCTCATCCCTCAGCCTCCTGAGCACATAGAGTGGAGTGATGTAAGGTTCTATATTCAGCTCGCTTCTGTAATGCAATTTGCAGTAGGACAATCATCTTATCCATTTGGCTTTATAAATAGTAAAAAGGAGATTATAAAAGAGACAATTAAAAAGGTGAGAAATGCCATATATTATTGTGCAGCAGAAGACAGATTGCATCATATTTCATACAGAATAAAGGTGACATGATTCATCTCTCATGCAGATGCTGAGCCAGTCAGGTCATGTAGAAAATCATACAATGTCCAGTTTTTTTTATTTTCTAAAATAGCTACGACAGGGACTGAGATTTCCTCGAGTATTTGTGTAAACTCATCTGTAGGATGAAGAATTTGCTATAGGCAACGAGTAAATCTGTTGACATTTATATGTTGCGCCCATAAAATGTCTGCTGACCTTGATTATATAGGACTTGGTAATCACACTAGAGTTTGCAATAAATATTTGCATGACCCCCCTGGGTATTTATAGCACTAGGGTGACAATAACTTTACTAGAAAAAATGATCTAATTACATTGTGGCAATATCAGTTGGTGGGGGATATGTAACTAAATAAAATGTAAAAATGCACAGAAAAAGTAGCGATTTATTAATCTGGGTACATGAAGGATTATTGGGACAAACAGCTAAACTATATCTGAACTATAGTTTAAATAATTGTTGAAGAGAAAGGGAAATAATTTAAACTACCATTAAATACAATAGAATTGCTTAATCAGCAAACATAATAAAAAGAGAAAAAACAGCACTTCAAATCAGTTGTAGATATTTTTCTAACAAATTTCAATATATCCCCTGTATCATGTGACAGCCATCCTCCAATCACAAAATGCATATACAAATATACTGTCTGTGAATGATTGCACATGCTCACTAGCAGCTGGTGCCTCAGGCAGTGAGCATATTACTGTATCATGTGACAGTCATCAGCCAATCACAAAATGCATATACAAATATACTGTCTGTGAATGCTTGCACATGCTCTAAGAGTTGGTGCCTCAGAAAGTGTGCATATAACTGTATCATGTGACAGCCATCAGCCTATCACAAAATGCATATACAAATATACAGTGAGTTCTTGCACATGCTCTGTAGGAGCTGGTGCCTCAGGCAGTGTGCGTATAACTGTATCATGTGACAGTCATCAGCCAATCGAAAAAAAGCACATACAAATATACAGTGAATTCTTGCACATGCTCTCTAGAATTTGGTGCCTCAGAAAGTGTGCATATAACTGTATCATGTGACAGCCAGCAGCCAATCACAAATATACACAAAATGTTCTCATTTAACGTATTTGAATTACATTTTTGTGTAGGGATGTTAAGTGTAATAACACTTTCAGGTAAAACATTTCAATAAGCACCTTGTCTGTGTGTACTTTTCACATGATCTGAAATCTCAGCAAACTCCATACTTTATATCTAGATAAAAATGATGTACAAAACATATCCATAAACTACCAGCAGCTCTATAATTAAAGGGTTATAAAATGTTTTCAAACTTTATATAAACAAACACTGTAATATAATCCTATAATATAAAAGGCCAAGTGTGTTTGTCTGAAGCTGTCATGTGCAGTAGAGACAGCGCGAGGACACAGACACATGGCCTTCGCACCGCGTCGCATCGCTTCTGAAGTTTAAAGGCTGTGACACACTGCAAGCAGAGCGGTGTGCAGCGTGTAGATGCGGCTGTGCGTGCTCAGTGTGTCTTGCCTTGAAAATATGAAATATTTGAACTTCAGAAGCAATGCAACGCGGTACGAAGCAGCTGCTTCACCTCGCGCCACATCGCTTGTAGTGTGTCACAGCCTTAAATATTTCATCTGTGAGTGCTTAGCTACGTGACCTGATGCAGCAGAGTGCCCAGAGATGAAAAGGCAGCACACACTGAGCGCGCACAGCCGCATCTATACGCTGCGCACCACTCTGCTCCGCTTGCGGTGTGTCACAGCCTTTAGAGTCTACCTGATCTGCTGTCCACGGCGTGACAACTGTGGGCGGGAGTGGGCATGGCTGGAGTGGGCGTGACTGGACGGGACCAGGCGTGGCGTGGACGGGCGTGATCACGTGTCTCGCTTGTGAGAGACAGATCAAAAGAGGGGGGGAGAGAGAGAGAAAGTGAGGGGTAGAGAGCAAAAGAGATGGGAAAGAGCAAAAGAGAGGGGAGAGAGAGCAAAAGAGAGGGGAAAGAGCAAAAGAGAGGGGAGAGAGAGCAAAAGAGAGGGGAAAGAGCAAAAAAGAGGGGAAAGAGAGCAAAAGAGAGGGGAGAGAGAGAGAGCACGCTGTGTTCACATCAACCAATCCACATACCTCGCCAGCTACCGGATCCTCAGCGCTGCACGCTTCCTGTGTGTCTCACTCCACGCAGCTGACAGGCTTCCTCCGCGTACTACCGTCATCACTCAGACCTCTGCCGGAGCCGGATCCTCAGTGCTGCACGCTTCCTGTGTGTCTCTCCACGCTACTGACAAGGCTTCCTCCAGTTACTGCCATACTACTCAGAGCTACACCATACTCACTCGGATCATCTTCCGAGATCAATATACCACTTGTGGTAAGCCATCTAAAGCAAGATTCTCTTTATTACTTGTCTTTACCTGTAATATTTTTATATGATTTCATATGTGTAATAAGTAAATACTTAAACTGCAGTCTGTAAACTTTTAAGGGAATTCTTATTTACTTGCAATATACCTAACATATTTCTACCATGCACAATGAAATGCACTTAAATTACAAATTCCTTTTAAGATATCAAACTCCACTCATTAATATATCAGTTTTAACTGTAAGATTGGTTGAAGCTTATATATAATTTATGAGACATATCTTCATTTACTCCTTCACTAAAAGAAAAATTCATACAAACATAATCTTATATTACAGAGAGAGAGAGCACAAAAGAGAGGGGGGAGGGAGAATGCAAAAGAGAGGGGGAAAGAGAGCGCAAAAAAGAGGGGGGGGGGAGAGAGATAGCGCAAAAGAGAGGGGGAGAGAGAGAATGCAAAAGAGAGGGGGAGAGAGCACAAAATAGAGGGGGGAGAGAGAGAGCAAAAGAGAGTGGGGAGAGAAAGCAAAAGAGAAGGGGGACAGAGGGAGCAAAAGAGATGGGAAAGAGCAAGAGAGGGGGGGAGAGAGCAAAAGAGAGGGGAGGAAAGAGAGAGCAGAAGAGAGGGGGAGACAGAGAACAAAAGAGAGGGGAGAGAGAGAGAGCAAAAGAGATGGAAGAGAGAACAAAAGAGAGGGGAGAGAGAGCAAAAGAGAGGGGAGGAAAGAGAGAGCAGAAGAGGGGGGAGAGAGAATAAAAGAGAGGGGGTGAGAGAGAGCAAAAGAGAGGGAAGAGAGAGCAAAAAAGAGGGGAGAGAGAGCAAAAGAGAGAGAAGAGAGAGCAAAAGAGGGGGGAGAGAGAGAGCAAAAGAGAGGGAGAGAGAGCAAAAGAGAGGGGGAGAGAGAAAAATAGAGGGGGGAAGAGAGAGAGAGCAAAAGAGAGGGGGAGAGAGAGAGAGCAAAAGAGAGGGAAGAAAGAAAAAGAGAGGGGGAGAGTGAAAAAGAGAGGGGGAGAGAGAGCAAAAGAGAGGGAGGGAGAGAGAGAGAGCAAAAGAGGGGGAGAGAGAGAGAACGCAAAATAAAGGGTGGGAGAGAGCGCAAAAGAAAGGGGGGAGGGAGAGAGGGGGGAGAGAGGGGAGGAGAGAGAGGAGGGAGAGAGAGAGGGGGGAGAGAGAGCAAAAGAGAGGGGGAGAAAGAGAGAGAGCAAAAGAAAGGCGAGGGAGGGGGGATAGAGAGTGGGGACAGAGAGCAAAAGAGAGGGAGAGAGAGAAAAAGCAAAAAGAAAAGGGAGAGAGAGAGAGAGAGCAAACGTGGTGGAGAAAGAGCAAAAGAGAGGGGGGAGAGGGAGAGGGGGAAGAGAGCAAAATAGAGGGGGGAGAGAGAGAGCGCAAAAGAGAGGGGGGAGAGAGAGCGCAAAAGAGAGGGGGGAGAGAGAGCACAAAAGAGAAGGGGGAGAGAGAGCACAAAAGAGAGGGGGGAGAGAGAGAGCGCAAAAGAGGGGGGAGAGAGAGTACAAAAGAGAGCGGGGAGAGAGAGCGCAAAAGAGAGGGGGGAGAGAGAGCGCAAAAGAGAGGGGGGAGAGAGAGCACAAAAGAAAGTGGGGAGAGAGAGCAAAAGAGAGGGGGGAAGAGAGAGAGCAAAAGAGATGGGGAGAGAGAGCAAAAGAGAGGGGGAGAGAGAGCAAAAGAGAGGGGGAGAAAGAAAAAGAGAGTGGGGAGAGAGAGAGAACAAAAGAAAGTGGGGAGAGAGAGAGGGGGGAAGAGAGAGAGCAAAAGAGATGGGGAGAGAGAGAGCAAAAGAGAGGGGGAGAGAGAGCAAAAGAGAGGGGGAGAAAGAAAAAGAGAGGGGGGGAGAGAGAGAGCAAAAGAGAGGGGGAGAGAGAGAGCAAATGAGGGGGAGAGAGAGAGCGCAAAAGAAAGGGGAAGGGAGAGCGCAAAAGAAAGGAGGGGAGAGAAGGGGAGAGAGCAAAAGAGAGGGGGATAGAGAGCAAAAGAGGGGGGAGGGAGGGTAAAAGAGAGGGGGGGAGAGGGGGGAGAGGGGGGAGAGAGAGAGGAGGGGGAGAGAGCAAAAGAGAGGGGGGAGAGAGAGGGGGAGAGAGAGAGCAAAAGATGGGGGGAGAGAGCAAAAGAGAGGGGGGAGAGAGCGCAAGAGAGAGGGGGAGAGAGAGAGCACAAAAGAGGGGGGGAGAGAGAGCACAAAAGAGGGGGGAGAGCGCAAAATAGAGGGGGGAGAGAGACCGCAAAAAAGAGGGGAGAGAGAGCGCAAAAGAGAGGGGGGAGTTAGAGAGCACAAAAGAGAGGGGGATAGAGAGAGCGTAAAAGAGAGGGGGAGAGAGAGAGCAAAAGAGATGGGGAGAGAGAGAGCAAAAGAGAGGGGGAGAGAGTTTCTGAAGAGAAGTCCTGAAACAATAGTAACTTATGGGAGCCTAATGTGAAGGGGCTACATTTCCTGTAATGTTTGAGATATAATAATTTGTCTTGAAAATTCACAAGAGAAAATTCTAAGAGGAGAGATATGTCGTTTTTTTATGGGAGGCTACAGAAAGAAAATTACAACATTAGATTGATATACCCTGCATAATTAATAGTGCAGAAAGATGGCACTACACACACACTTAACAATGTTATGGAGGCTGAAGCTTTTTGTAGGGAAGCAGGGGTACCATGAATACATAGACAATTTACTAAGAGAGGCTTTTTGAACATGGAATTAGAACTTCTAGTTAGTTAGAGTCAGGTAGCAGATTGATATGATATTTGAACTAAGGAACATGGTAGACAAAGAAATGGTGTTTCAGGTGTGGGTCGGGGGGGGAGTGGGTCGTGTTGTGGGTTGTGTGTTTTTTTTTTTTTCTCTTCTCTTTTCTTTCCTCTCTCCTCTCCTCTCTCGCCGCCGCTTCCCAGCCTGTCTCTCCCCACTCCCTTTGTGTTTCTCTGTTTACAGTCTCCAGAGAGGGCCCTCTGAGATTCTCTAAGGGGGAAATTATAGGCAGCACTTCTTCTGTATTCTCTGAGCGGTAAGATAAATAGTCCTGATGACAGGTAACCTTAATCTACTCTCTTGGAATATAGGGGGCATTAATTCACCAATCAAAAGAAAAACCGTAATAAAACATCTGGGGAAATTTAACCCTGACATAGTCTTTCTACAGGAATTACACCTTAACGCTATAGAAATTCACAAACTAAAATCAAAATGGGTGGGGGAAGTTGTGGCGGCTCCTTTTACTTCAAGGAAGAGGGGGGTTGCAATCCTATTGAATAGAAAATTAGAATATCGAATAGTTAGCACTGTACCTGATCCTGAAGGGAGATTTTTAATAGTGGAATTGGAAATTAAAGACATCAGATACATACTGTGTAATATATACGGACCTAACCAAATTGATCATAATTTTTGGTCAGCTCTTTCCGTAATATTACACAGATTTATAGGATTAAATTTAATTATCGCAGGAGATTTTAACCTGCTAGCAGATACTTTGCTGGACAACTCTAATAAGAGGGCACTAAACAGTAGAGGTAGAAAAGTCCGGATTTTCCGGCAACTTTGCTCACATTTGGGCATGGTTGACTTATGGCGAGTACAGAATCCGGATGTTCGTTTATTTACATGTGTATCCCATGTTCAACGCTCCTTCTCTCGACTTGACTATTTTCTGGTATCAGAATCGATGCTTGCTCAGAATTGGGTCACCAATATAGAAGACATAGCTATTTCTGATCACGCGATCATAACATTAAATCTTATAAACGGACATAAGAGGCCGGGTATGAACTATATCTCCTTCCCCAGATATTTAAGTAGTAACATCAAATTCCAGAACCATTTACGCTTGAAATGGACAGAATATCTTAACAACAATAGTAATTATATAGACAAGATCGAGACATTCTGGGAGGCCTCTAAGGCCGTTTTACGCGGCGAGATTAAATCATACACACTCTACTGGACAAAAAATTGTAGCGCAGTTGCTAGACAACTTGCCAATCGGGTCAAGAACACATATAGAGCCTACATCTTCAGACACACGAGAGAATGCTGGGAGGCTTATATTGCAGCTAAGACACTGCGGGATACACATTTAAAACAGACGAGTGCCCAGGAAGATCTCAGAATGAAAGCTAGATATGGGGGGTTCACAGGTAGGTCAGCGAAGTTTCTTGCCAGATTAGCTAAGTCTTCATCTAGACACGCAATTGCTTCTATCAAGCAAGGAACCATAAGATACACGAAGCATACGGATATAGAAAAAGTTTTTTTTTATTTCTTTCAGGATTTATATAAACAAGACCCCATCAACACAGATAAGAAAAAGGCATTCTGGGAAAAGATTAAAGTCCCACGTTTACACATAGAAGCTAGGGATACTATTAATATGCCCATTACAGAAGAAGAAATATTATGGGCTATTAAAAATGCGAAATCCAATAAAGCAGCCGGCCCAGACGCTCTTCCCATTGAATACTATAGAATTCTACAATCACAAATGCTACCTATATTAACTAAACTTTTTAATTTTTATTTTTCTGAGAATACGAGGTGCTCTGCCTCCTTCTCAGCTGCAAATATCTCCCTGATATTAAAAAAAGGGAAAGACCCCGAATTACCAAGCTCCTTCAGACCTATTTCGGTCCTAAATACCTACTATAAGCTGCTTGCGGCCATTATAGCCTCACGATTGAAACCCCACATGGGCGATTTAGTCCATGAGAATCAATCTGGCTTCATGCCGGGGCGTAAGCCAGTAAGGAATACAAGGAAACTATTAATTTTGATTGAATCCTTTTGGAACAAATATAAGTCTATGGAGCCTCATGAAAGTATTGATAAGGCTATTTTGACGGTCGACGCCGAAAAGGCCTTTGATAGGGTCAGCTGGGACCATCTGTTCTTTGCGTTAGAGCAATTCGGGTTCTCGGGTCCTTTTAACAATTATATTCGTTTAATCTATAGTACGCCTTCCTCCGCGGTGATTATTAATAATATAGCTACTCATCGATTCAACCTCTTTAGAGGGACCAGGCAAGGCTGCCCACTTTCCCCCTTTCTGTTTAACCTTAGTATAGAACCCCTGGCTATTCGACTACGGCAAGAGCTTGACGGGATCTCACTTGCAGGTGAGAAGCTGGTTCTTCTCCTTTACGCGGATGATCTTCTTCTGTTTCTATCTAACCTTAAGGTCTCAATACCTATCTTACAGAACACCACCAAAGAGTTTGGGGAAATCTCAGGGTTTAAAATCAATATTTCTAAATCTGAACTAATGTGGATAAATAAAAACCCCCTATTGCAGGTAAATCACCCCTTTAGAGAGGTCCCCCAGATTACTTATCTTGGCTTAAGGCTATCCAGAAACCCGGAAGAATGGTACAGGTTAAATCACAGGATGGTGATGGACTCTTGTAAAAAGAAGCTGGAGGAATGGACTAGGCTACCGATTGCGTTAACCGCTAGGGTGACCTTGATTAAATTAGTTATCTTCCCTAAGCTCCTTTACATCTTACAAAACATTCCATGGTTATTACATAAAAGAGATATTACGATATACAATAAGGCGTGTTCCAAGTTCTTATGGAATGGCAAGAGACCGCGGATTGCCATTCATAGGCTCACGAATTCTAAGTTATCAGCGGGTCTGGCACTTCCTAATATCCAGACATATAATTTAGTTATTATTGCCAGATTTGCAATAGATTGGCTAACTGAGAAGGAGCAAATTACTTTGTTCGCCTGGGAATCGCAGGTGGTGGCTCCCTTCCAGTTAAAGGCCCTATTGCACTGCCCACTCACCTCAATTCCATCTAATATATTTTATTTGGGCACCTTCAAGAATGTTATTATGGCTTGGCAAAGGCTATGCATAGAATTGGGAAATTCTCCATATGTTTCACAATATTTACCCATAGTGGGTAACCCAGAATTCGGTCCTGGGCTTTCCAATCGGGTATTTAAAGAATGGGAGACAAAAGGTCTCCAAACCCTGTCCCAACAACGAGATGCAGGAGGATATACACTATTATTTCAAGAAATTGCAATCCGATTCGATATAGGTATTCGTGAATTCTATGCCTACCTCCAAGTCAGACACTTTCTCCAGGAGCTACTTATAAAATATGGGAATAACTGGTCCCTAGGTGAGCTACAGAATAGGATTACAATGTACGCAGCAGGTAGATATGCAATTTCCCCCTTGTACCTATTGTTAAATCAGAAAGTATCAATCTCACAAGTAAACGAGATGGTGGATAGATGGGCTAAACTATTTCCGGATATAGACGAGCAGACAATTATGGGGAGTTTCAAAATAGTTCAACAGAGTTGGGTTCCGACTTCATGGAGGGAGTCACAGATGAAGGTTGGACTACAGAGATACCTTACACCTGCGGTTCTCTCTAAGTGGTATAAGACAAAGATCCTCTGCCCTAGGTGTTCTGCTACAGGCGCTGATCTGTTTCATTGTTTATGGAGTTGCCCTAAGGTTCGCCAATATTGGGGGAAAATCATATTTTGGATGACGGCAGTTCTGAAAATGGCCCACAAATTATCCCCTATTGAGATCTTCTTCTTAGTAAAATTCCAGGGTATACCTAAGAATTACAGCCTAATAAATACTATTATACTGGTAGCACGTAACCTTCTCTTTAAAGCATGGAAAGCATCTTCTACACCTACAATGGCCCAACTTAAAAGGGCTTTGACAGATCAATTCATAGTAGAACAGATTAACATGTCATACCCACAAGATAAATACATAGCGACATTCCTTAAAAAGTGGGAGACATTTGTGGGCTCTCTGCCCTTAACTCATCAAAAAAAATTAATTAAACCAATTAGAAACTCAGAGTTTATACAGGTGAATATTCTGGCGGGCCATTTCCCGATAGAATGGGCAGAGGACACTGAGTGAGGGGTCGGGGGGGGATGGGGGCGGGGACGGGGGGTGAGGGGAGAGGATGGGTTAACCTGTTTTTTTTTTTGTTTTTTTTTTTTTTTTTGTTTGTTTTTTTTCTTCTCTCCTCCTTTTTTCTTTTTTCCTTCTTTTTTCTCTCGTTGTGGCAGGACAATTCTGTCATACGGGATATTGTTTCAATGTGTGTGTGGCATTGTTTGTGTTGGGGGGGGTGGAAAGTTAAAAACGCACGAAGATGAAGAAATAATAGCTATTTGATAAAAGGTTATATGTTTATAATATGCACTTTAGCCAACATATGAATGTTTGCCTTAAACTGATTTGTAAGATTTGTATCTATGCACGGGCACTTTAGGCCCCCTATTTTGGCTTACCGCTTTCACTTCACTATGGGCGTATTTTTATAATTACTGTGATTTTGTTCTTACTTCTACCTGTAACCGTCAATGTAGTAAATTTCTTTGTCTTGGTTATAAATAAAATTAAAAAAAAAAAAAAAAAAAAAAAGAGAGGGGGAGAGAGAGAGAGCAAAAGAGAGGGGGAGAAAAAGAGAGGGGGAGAAAAAGAGAGGGGGGAGAGAGAGAGAGCAAAAGAGAGGGGGAGAGAGAGAGCAAATGAGGGGAAGAGAGAGCGCAAAAGTAAGGGGAAGGGAGAGCGCAAAAGAAAGGAGGGGAGAGAGGGGGGAAAGAGAGAGCAAAAGAGAGGGGGAGAGAGAGAGCAAAAGAGGGGGGAGAGAGAGCAAAAGAGAGGTGGGGGAAAGGGGGGAGAGAGAGAGGGGGGGAGAGAGAGAGGAGGGGGAGAGAGCAAAAGAGAGAGGGGGAGAGAGAGCAAAAGAGAGGGGGGAGAGAGCAAAAGAGAGGGGGAGAGAGTGCAAAAGAGAGGGGGGAGAGAGCGCAAAAGAGAGGGGGAGAGAGAGAGCGCAAAGAGATGGGTGAGATAGAGCACAAAAGTGAGGGGGGAGAGAGAGCACAAAAGAGAGGGGGGAGAGCGCAAAATAGAGGGGGGAGAGAGCGCGCAAAAAAGAGGGGAGAGAGAGCGCAAAAGAGAGGGAGGAGTTAGAGAGCACCAAAGAGAGGGGGATAGAGAGAGCACAAAAGAGAGGGGGAGAGAGAGAGAGCAAAAGAGAGGGGGAGAGAGAGCAAAAGAGAGGGGGGATGAAGAGAGCACAAAAGAGAGGGGGAGAGAGAGAGCAAAAGATATGGGGGAGAAAGAGAGAAAAAGAGAGGGGGAGAGAGAGCAAAAGAGAGGGGGGAGAGCAAAAGAGAGGTGGAGCGAGAGAGAGCACAAAAGAGAGGGAGAGAGAGTGCAAAAGAGAGGGGGGAGAGAGAGCAAAAGAGAGGGGGGAGAGAGAGCGCAAAAGAGAGGGGGAGAGAGAGCGCAAAAGAGAGGGGAGAGAAAGAGCGCAAAAGAGAGGGGGAAGAGAGAGAACAAAAGAGAGGGGGGAGAGAGAGCACAAAAGAGAGGGGGGAGAGAGTGCAAAATAGAGTGGGAAGAGAGAGTGCAAAAGAGAGGGGGAGAGAGAGAAACGCAAAAGAGAGGGGGCAGAGAGGGAGCGCAAAAGAGAGGGGGAGAGAGAGAGCACAAAAGAAAGTGGGGAGAGAGAGAGAGCAAAAGAGAGGGGGGGAGAGAGAGAGCAAAAGAGATGGGGAAAGAGAGAGCAAAAGAGAGGGAGAGAGAGAGCAAAAGAGAGGGGGAGAAAAAGAGAGGGGGAGAGAGAGTAAAAGAGAGGGGGAGAGAGAGCGCGCAAAAGAAAGGGGAAGGGAGAGCGCAAAAGAAAGGAGGGGAGAGAGAGGGGAGAGAGAGCAAAAGAGAGGGGGAGAGAGAGCAAAAGAGAGGGGGGAGAGGTGGGAGAGAGAGGGAGAGGGGGGAGAGAGAGAAGGGGGGGAGAGAGCAAAAGAGAGGGGGGAGAGAGAGGGGGAGAGAGAGCAAAAGATAGGGGGATAAAGCAAAAGAGAGGGGGAGAGAGAGAGCAAAAGAGGGGGGAGAGAGAGAGCACAAAAGAGAGGGGGGAGAGAGCGCAAAAGAGAGGGGGAGAGAGCGCAAAAGAGATGGGTGAGAGAGAGCACAAAAGAGAGGGGAGAGAGAGCACAAAAGAGAGGGGGGAGAGCGCAAAATAGAGGGGTGGAGAGAGAGCACAAAAATGAGGGGAGGGAGAGCGCAAAAGAGAGGGGGGAGTAGAGAGCACAAAAGAGAGGGGGATAGAGAGAGCGCAAAAGAGAGGGGGAGAGAGAGCAAAAGAGAGGGGGAGAGAGAGCAAAAGAGAGGGGGGATGAAGAGAGCGCAAAAGAGAGGGGGAGAGAGAGAGCAAAAGATATGGGGGAGAAAGAGAGCAAAAGAGAGGGGGAGAGTGAGCAAAAGAGAGGGGGAGAGCAAAAGAGAGGTGGAGCGAAAGAGAGCGCAAAAGAAAGGGGGGAGGGAGAGAGGTAGGGAGAGAGGGAAGGAGAGAGAGGAGGGAGAGAGAGGGGGAATAGAGAGCAAAAGAGAGGGGGAGAAAGAGAGAGAGCAAAAGAAAGGGGGAGAGAGGGGGGATAGAGAGTGGGGACAGAGAGCAAAAGAGAGGGAGAGAGAGAAAAAGCAAAAAGAAAAGGGAGAGAGAGAGCAAAAGTGGCGGAGAAAGAGCAAAAGAGAGGGGGGGAGAGGGAGAGGGGGGAGAGAGCAAAAGAGAGGGGGGAGAGAGCGCAAAAGAGAGGGGGGAGAGAGAGCGCAAAAGAGAGGGGGGAGAGAGAGCGCAAAAGAGAGGGGGGAGAGAGAGCACAAAAGAGAGGGGGAGAGAGAGAGCACAAAAGAGGGGAGAGAGAGAGTGCAAAAGAGAGGGGGGGAGAGAGAGCGCAAAAGAGAGGGGGGAGAGAGAGCGCAAAAGAGAGGGGGGAGAGAGAGCACAAAAGAAAGTGGGGAGAGAGAGCAAAAGAGAGGGGGGAAGAAAGAAAGCAAAAGAGATGGGGAGAGAGAGAGAAAAAGAAAGGGGGAGAGAGAGAGAGCAAAAGAGAGGGGGAGAAAGAAAAAGAGAGGGGGGAGAGAGAGAGCAAAAGAGAGGGGGGAGAGAGCAAAAGAGAGGGGGAGAGAGCAAATGAGGGGGAGAGAGAGAGCGCAAAAGAAAGGGGAAGGGAGAGCGCAAAAGAAAGGAGGGGAGAGAAGGGGGAGAGAGAGAGCAAAAGAGAGGGGGAGAGAGAGCAAAAGAGGGGGGAGAGAGAGCAAAAGAGGGGGGGGGAGAGGGGGAGAGAGAGAGGGAGAGGGAGTAGAGAGAGAGGGGGAGAGAGAGAGGAGGGGGAGAGAGCAAAAGAGAGGGGGGAGAGAGAGAGCAAAAGATGGGGGGAGAGAGAGCGCAAAAGAGAGGGGGGAGAGAGCAAATGATAGGGAGAGTGAGAGCGCAAAAGAAAGGGGAAGGGAGAGCGCAAAAGGAAGGAGGGGAGAGAGGGGGGAGAGATAGCAAAAGAGAGGGGGAGAGAGAAAGAGCAAAAGAGAGGGGGGAGAGAGAGGGAGAGGGGGGAGAGAGAGAGGGTGGAGAGAGAGAGGAGGGGGAGAGAGCAAAAGAGAGGGGGGAGCGAGAGGGGGGAAAGAGAGAGCAAAAGATAGAGGGGGAGAGAGCAAAAGAGAGGGGGAGAGAGAGAGCAAAAGAGAGGGGGGAGAGAGCGCAAAAGAGAGGGGGGAGAGAGCGCAAAAGAGAGGGGGAGAGAGAGAACGCAAAAGAGATGGGTGAGAGAGAGCACAAAAGAGGGGGAGAGAGAGCACAAAAGAGGGTGGAGAGCGCAAAATAGAGGGGGGGGGAGAGCGCAGAACAGAGGGGAGAGAGAGCGCAAAAGAGAGGGGGGAGTTAGAGAGCACAAAAAAGAGGGGGATAGAGAGAGCGCAAAAGAGAGGGGGAGAGAGAGAGCAAAAGAGATGGGGAGAGAGAGAGCAAAAGAGAGGGGGAGAGAGTGAGAGAGCAAAAGAGAGGGGGAGAAAAAGAGAGGGGTAAGAGAGAGAGAGCAAAAGAGGGGGAGACAGAGAGCAAATGAGGGGGAGAGAGAGCGCAAAAGAAAGGAGGGGAGAGAGGGGGGAAAGAGAGAGCAAAAGATAGGGGGAGAGAGAGAGAGCAAAAGATGGGGGAGAGAGAGCAAAAGAGAGGGGGGGAAAGGGGGGAGAGAGAGGAGGGGGAGAGAGCAAAAGAGAGAGGGCAGAGAGAGGGGGGAGAAAGAGAGAGCAAAAGATAGGGGGGGAGAGAGCAAAAGAGAGGGGGAATAAGCGCAAAAGAGAGGGGGAGAGAGAGCGCAAAGAGAGGGGGAGAGAGAGAGAGCAAAAGAGAAGGGGAGAGAGAGCAAAAGAGAGGGGGGATGAAGAGAGCGCAAAAGAGAGGGGGAGAGAGAGAGCAAAAGATATGGGGGAGAGAGCACCAAAGAGAGGGGGATAGAGAGAGCACAAAAGAGAGGGGGAGAGAGAGAGAGCAAAAGAGAAGGGGAGAGAGAGCAAAAGAGAGGGGGGATGAAGAGAGCGCAAAAGAGAGGGGGAGAGAGAGAGCAAAAGATATGGGGGAGAAAGAGAGAAAAAGAGAGGGGGAGAGAGAGCAAAAGAGAGGGGGAGAGCAAAAGAGAGGTGGAGCGAGAGAGAGAGTGCAAAAGAGAGGGGGGGGGAGAGAGAGCAAAAGAGAGGGGGGAGAGAGAGCACAAAAGAGAGGGGGGGAGAGAGAGCGCAAAAGAGAGGGGGGAGAGAGAGCACAAAAGAGAGGGGGAGAGAGAGAGCGCAAAAGAGAGGGGGGAGAGAGCACAAAAGAGAGGGGGAGAGCACAAAAGAGTGGGGGGAGAGAGTGCAAAATAGAGGGGGAGAGAAAGTGCAAAAGAGAAGGGGAGAGAGAGAGCGCAAAAGAGAGGGGGCAGAGAGGGAGCGCAAAAGTGAGGGGGAGAGAGTACAAAAGAAAGTGGGGAGAGAGAGAGAGCAAAAGAGAGGGGGGAGAGAGAGAGCAAAAGAGATGGGGAGAGAGCAAAAGAGAGGGGGAGAAAAAGAGAGGGGGAGAGAGAGAGAGCAAAAGAGAGGGGGAGAGAGAGAGCAAATGAGGGGGAGAGAGAGCGTGCAAAAGAAAGGGGAAGGGAGAGCGCAAAAGAAAGGAGGGGAGAGAGGGGGGAGAGAGAGGGCAAAAGAGAGGGGGGGAGAGAGAGCAAAAGAGAGGGGGAGAGAGAAAGAGCAAAAGAGGGGGGTGAGTGAGAGCAAAAGAGAGGGGGGAGAGGGGGGAGAGAGAGGGAGAGGGGGGAGAGAGAGAGGGGGGAGAGAGCAAAAGAGAGGGGGGAGAGAGAGGGGGAGAGACAGAGCAAAAGATAGGGGGAGAAAGCAAAATAGAGGGGAAGAGAGAGCAAATGAGGGGGGAGAGAGCGCAAAAGAGAGGGGGGAGAGAGCGCAAAAGAGAGGGGGAGAGAGAGAGCGCAAAAGAGATGTTTGAGAGAGAGCACAAAAGAGAGGGGAGAGAGAGCACAAAAGAGAGGGGGGAGAGCGCAAAATAGAGGGGGGAGAGAGAGCGCAAAAAAGAGGGGCGAGAGAGCGCAAAAGAGAGGGGGGAGTAGAGAGCACAAAAGAAAGGGGGATAGAGAGAGCGCAAAAGAGAGGGGTAGAGAGAGCAAAAGAGAGGGGAAGAGAGAGCAAAAGAGAGGGGGATGAAGAGAGCGCAAAAGAGAGGGGGAGAGAGAGAGCAAAAGATATGGGGGAGAAAGAGAGCAAAAGAGAGGGGGAGAGTGAGCAAAAGAGAGGGGGGAGAGCAAAAGAGAGGTGGAGCGAAAGAGAGCGCAAAAGAGAGGGGGAGAGAGTGCAAAAGAGAGGGGGGAGAGAGAGCAAAAGAAGGGAGAGAGAGAAAGCAAAAGAGAGGGGGGGAGAGAGCAAGGGGTGGGACCGCTGTACTGCAAGAAATGGCCCGTGTGAACCGACTTTAGAACTAGTTTATAATAATTTAGCAATCAAATCTTTTTCTTTAAAACAAAGTTTATTTAATGGATATATATATATATATATATATATATATATATATATATATATATATATATATATATATATATATATATATATATATATACTGTATATCTGAAGTCAAAATTAAACTTTCATGATTCAGATAGAGTAGCAATTTTAAACAACTTTCCAATGTTTTCCATTAACAAAAATGTGCACAGTCTTTTAGTCTTTTTATATTTACAATTTTTGAGTCAACAGCTCTTACTGAGCATCAAATCAGCCAATAGGAATGCAAGGTACCCCATATTTAAACACGTATCTTGAATTCAATCCTCAGTGTGTGGCAATCCATACCTCTGATCATCACTTCACCCACAAAATATATGTGGCCTACCGACACAAGCACCCCTCACAAACCAGTCCTGGGAAAATCCCCTTGATAAGATGGTAGGTATGGTATAATCTCCAGATCTGTGATCACATCAGGGGAGAAAAATATGATTTTTTATTTTTTTTATTTTTAAGCGTTTTTTATTTTAATTGTAATTTAGTATTTATTAATTTAGGTAATTGGGGTTAATTTTTGGTGTGTTAGGTTAGGGGACTTAGTAATTTAATTAGTTATTTGCGTTGTAAGGGTTAATAGATTTATTAGGTTTTTTGCAATGTGGGGTTTTTACGTGTTGGGTTAACTTTTGGGAAGCGTGTTAGACTTTTACAGGAGATTTAACATTTTTATTTTATTTTCTTAGGCGCCGGCAGTTTCTAACGTGCCATAAGTCACTGGCGACTCCAGAAATTTGTATGTGCGCACATTTCTGGACATCACTAGTTTATCCGACTTACGGCACTTTATGAACTGCCGGCGCTGTATATGTGATTCTCCGATGTGCAAGGTGAAATTACGAGTGATGTGGGTTTCAGCAATTATTCTGAAGCCTGCGCCGCATATGTAATCTCGCTCCTAGACGTGGTGAAGACGACTTGCTGGAGTTCAAACCGAGCATCAGAATGGGGAAGAAAGGGGATTAAAGTGACTTTGAACGTGGCATGGTTGTGTCAGGGTGCCAGGAATCAGACTGAGATGAGAAGTGCAAACATAATCACACCTTTATTAAAAGCAAAAAATAATAAAAATTCCATAAGTCAAATAACAAGCCAGGAATCAAAAACCAGAGCTGGTAGTCAGAAAAGCCGAGTCAGGAGCCAAAGCGAATAGTCAGACGAGCCGAGTCAGAAGCCAAAGCGAGTAGTCAGATGAGCCGGAATCAGGAACAAGGAAAACAGCAGAGTCAGGAACAAGCCAGGGATCAGGAACCAGGAGGGACGTCAGATAGCCAGGTAATATACAGGAACTCTCACAAGCAGGTCTGAGACAACGCAAAGGCAAAGCATACTGAACAGAGGCCCTTTAAATAATAAGTGATGACATCACAATTCTGAGACTGCATCCTGTCTCACATGGATGATGCACACCAGTCTGGCCATAAAAGGAAGTGCAGGAAATGAGCAGCATCCCCCACAATGCACCATAGTCTGCAAGAGAGGTGAGTAAAATGGCTGCCAGCAGCACATGGCAAACAAAACAGGTAAAAACCCTGACAAGTTGTTGGTGCCAGATGGGCTGGTCTGAGTAGTTAAAAAACTGCTGATCTACTGTGATTTTCACACACAACCATCTCTAGGGTTTACAGAAAATGGTCCGAAAAAGAGAAAATATCCAGTGAGTGGCAGTTGTGTGGATGAAAATGCGTTGTTGATGTCAGAGGTCAGAGGAGAATGGGCAGACTGGTTAGAGATGATTAAATGGCAACAGTAACTCAAATGACCACTTGTTACAACCAAGGTATGCAGAATACCATCTCTGAATGCCCAACGCATGGAAACTTGAAGCAGATGAGCTACAGCAGCAGAAGACCAAACCGGGTGCCACTCCTGTAAGCTAAGAACAGGAAACTGAAGCTACAATACGCATAGGCTCACCAAAATTGGACAATAGAAGATTGGAAAAACATTACCTGGTCTGATGAGTCTCAATTTCAGCTGCGACATTCAGATGGTAGGGTCAGAATTTGGCTTAAACAACATGAAAGCATAGATCCATCTTGCCTTGTATCAGCGGTTCAGGCTGGTGGTGGTGGTGTAATGGTGTGGGGGATATTTTATTGGCACTCTTTAGGCCCCTTAGTACCAATTGAGCATCATTTAAATGCCACGGCCTACCTGAGTATTGTTACTGACCATGTCCATGCCTTTATGACTACAGTGTACCCATCTTCTGATGGCTACTTCCATCAGTGTAATGCACCACGTCACAAAGCTCAAATCATCTCAAACTAATTTCTTGAATATGACAATGAGTTCACTGTACTTCAATGGCCTCCACAGTCACCAGATCTCAATCAAATAGAGTCAGGGTTTTTTCCTTGCTTTGTTTGCCATGTGCTGCTGGCAGCCATTTTACTCACCTCTCTTGCTGACTCTGGTGCATACTGTGTGATGCTGCTTATTTCCTGCACTTCCTTTTATGGCCAGACTGGTGTACATCATCCGTGTGAGACAGGATGCAGTCTCAGAATTGTGATGTCATCACTTATTATTTAAAGGGTCTCTGTTCCGTATGCTTTGCCCTTGCATTGTCTCAGATCTGTTTGTGAGAGCTCATGTGTATTACATGGCTGTCTGACGTCCCTCCTGGTTCCTGATCCCTGGCTTGTTCCTGACTCTGCTGTTCTCCATGTTCCTGATTCCAGCTCGTCTGTCTACTCGCTTTGGCTCCTGACTCGGCTCGTCTGACTACCAGCTCTGGTTTTGATTCCTGGCTTGTTATTTGACTTGTGGACTTTTTATTATTTTTTGCTATTAATAAATGTGTGATTATTTTTGCACTTCTCGTCTCAGTCTGATTCCTGGCACCCTGACTTTGCGCAAGGGCCATGAATCCTGATGGTGCTAATAATCAATCTTTACCTGCCATAATTTCCAGGATGGATGAACAGGATCACCTCTTGGATAAATTTGCACTAGCCCTGCAAACCCTGCTGACTAGCACTGCACATTTGGCCCAAAGTGTCCCGCAAGTTATGGCTGCTCCTGTTTTCGCTGCTGCACCTAGTCCTACCAGGAGCATGTCCAGTTCTGCACCTCTACCTCAGCGATATGGAGGCAATCCTAATCAGTGCAGAGGGTTTTTGAACCAGGTGGGCATTTACTTTGAGATGTTACCTCAGGCGTTTCCCTCTGAAAGAGCTAAGGTGGGATTTCTCATCTCGTTACTCTCTGACACAGATCTTGCCTGGGCTAATCCCTTTTGGGAGACTAATAAACCTGTGATTTCAAATTACCCTGAATTTGTGGCCTCCTTTCGAAGGGTATTTGATGTTCCGGCTCGCTCCTCCTCTGCTGCTAAACGACTCATGTCCATTTGTCAAGGTACAATATCTGTTACTCAGTATGCCATTGAGTTCCGTACGCTTGCTGCAGAGGTAGGTTGGAACAATGAAGCCCTTGTCGCCGCCTTCTTTCATGGGCTCTCTGATGCGATTAAAGAAGAAGTTGCTGCCAGTGTCGACTGGCGCAGGTCTGAAATTTTGTTGTGGTCTCCACAATGTATTTTCACTTGTCTTCGAAAACCAGTTAAAGTCTTGTGCACTTCTTCGGTATCTCAATTGCCAGAGGAGTACCGAGAGTTCCTAGACATTTTTGACAAGGTGCATGCTGGTACATTGCCTCCTCACCGGTCTTATGATTGTGCCATAGACCTGCAACACGGAGCCATTCCTCCTCGGGGCTGGGTTTACCCTCTGTCTGTTGCGGAGAATTGTGCTATGGAGGAGTATGTTGCCGATGCTCTGTCGCAGGGGATCATCCACAAATCCTGCTCTCCTGCAGGGGCTGGCTTCTTCTTTGTGAAGAAAAAGGGTGGCGAGTTAAGACCATGCATCGATTATAGGGGTCTTAATCGTCTTACCATTAAGAATGCTTACCCTATTTCGCTCATTACGGAACTCTTTGACCGCCTCAAGGGAGCTACGGTCTTTACTAAACTTGATTTGAGAGGAGCGTACAATCTCGTTAGGATCAAGGAGGGCCACGAATGGAAAACAGCATTTAACCCCAGGAGCGGGCATTATCAGTATTTTGTAATGCCCTTTGGCCTTTGTAATGCTCCTGCTGTTTTCCAGGAATTTATTAATGATGTCCTACGATATATGTTGCAACAGTGTGTTGTGGTGTACTTGGACGACATCCTCATACACTCACCCACACTTGAGGCTCATCGTTCTGATGTTACACAGGTTCTTCAGAGACTAGGTGAGAATGGCCTGTTTTGTAAACTCAAGAAATGTGAGTTCCATCAGACTCAAGTAACCTTCCTAGGTTATGTTATCTCCGTTGCAAGGTTCTCCATGGATTGACAAGTTATCTGCAGTTCTGCAGTGGCCTCGCCCAGTTGGTCTTCAGTCTATTCAATGTTTTTTGGGGTTCACCAATTACTATAGAAAGTTTATTAAAAACTTTTCTTCCTTGGTCAAACCTATCACAGACATGACCCGTAAATAGAATGATCCACTCCATTGGTCACCTACTGCCATTAAGGCCTTTGATAGTCTTAAGACTGACTTTGCTGCCGCTCCAGTTCTGGCTCATCCTAACCCTGTCCTGCCTTTCGTTCTTGAGGTCGATGCATCTGAGACTGGAGTAGGTGCCCTCTTGTCTCAACGTCCTGATGGTTCCTTGCATCCGTGTGGTTTCTTCTCTAAGAAATTGTCTCCAGCGGAGTGCAATTATGAATTTGGTGACAGGGAATTACTGGCCATAATTTTGGCACTCAATGAATGGAGGCATCTTCTCGAGGGTACTAGCGTGCCAGTGCTCATTCTTACTGACCACAAGAATTTAACTTATCTATCTGAAGCAAAACATTTGTCGCCCGACAGGCCAGATGGGCGCTATTTTTGTCTCGGTTTAATTATGTGGTCTCCTACCTGCCTGGTAGTAAGAATGTTAGGGCTGATGCCCTCTCTCGACAATTTTCACCTCTGTCTAAGGAGGAGTCTGTATTTACTCCAGTTATACCTCCTGACCATATTTTGGCTACCATACGTACTAATTTGACTTCTACCTTGGGGGAGGAGATCCTGGCTGCACAAATTAATGCACCTCCTGAGAAACCTAGTGGTAAGTGTTTTGTTCCTGAGAATCTTCGAACTAAACTTTTGCACACTTACCACTATCCTAAAGCCGCAGGTCACCCAGGCAAGAACCAAATGATTTGGTCTGTCACTCGACAATTCTGATGGCCAGGTCTTCGTTCTAATGTTGCTGCATATGTTGCCTCCTGCTCAGTTTGTGCACAGAATAAGACTCCTCAACGTCTTCCTGTAGTACAAAAAGGCAGTTCCACAGCACCTTAAATAAAAACGTCCTTTATTCAACAATCTTGGACAGCATAATATACGACGTTTCGGGAACGTTATCCCTTAATCATGCATCCCTTAATCATGCATAATGATGCAGGATTAAGGGATAACGTTCCCGAAATGTCGCATATTATGCTGTCCAAGATTGTTGAATAAAGGACGTTTTTATTTAAGGCTCTGTGGAACTGCCTTTTTGTACTACATATGTTGAGCTAGTGGTCGCTAGCTAATTCTACGTGCACCTGGCCAACCGGCCGTATCCTTGTTTGCTGGGTCTGCCTATCTTTGTTTGCTACAACGTCTTCTTGTGGGTCTTCTTCAACCTATTGCTAATGGTGAGCGTCCTTGGACACATCCTTCCATAGATTTCATTGTCAAGCTCCCTGTTTCCAATGGCAATACTGTTATCCTTATGGTGGTTGACCGTTTTTCTAAAATGTCACATTGCATTCCCTTGAAGAAGTTGCCTACCGCTCAGGAGCTTGCTTAAATGTTTGCCTGGGAGGTCTTCCGTTTACATGGGTTACCCAAGGAGATAGTGTCGGACCGGGGTAGCCAGTTTGTCTCTAGTTTTTGGCGTTCCTTTTGTGCTCAAATGGGGATCCAGCTTTCCTTCTCCTCGTCATATCACCCTCAATCCAATGGGGCTGCAAAATGGTCTAATCAAGCTCTGGAACTGTTCCTCCGTTGCTATGTCTCAGATCACCACAATAATTGGTCTGAACTCTTACCTTGGGCAGAGTTTGCTCATAATCATGCATTATTGACTCTTGTATGTCCAGGGGCCGCGTATAGTATTTGGTTCACTGGAGGGACAGCGATCCGGAGGAGTGTTCATGGGTTCCCTCCTCTGATGTTCATGCTCCCACCCTCCTCTGTGCCTTCCATGCCCATTTCCCCAATAAGCCTTTTGTCGTCCCACAGGGGAGGGGTCATTGAGGGGAGGGTACTGTCAGGGTTTTTTCCCTGTTTTGTTTGCCATGTGCTGCTGGCAGCCATTTTACTCACCTCTCTTGCTGACTCTGGTGCATACTGTATGATGCTGCTCATTTCCTGCACTTCCTTTTATGGCCAGACTGGTGTATATCATCCGTGTGAGACAGGATGCAGTCTCAGAATTGTGATGTCATCACTTATTATTTAATGGGCCTCTGTTCAGTATGCTTTGCCCTTGCATTTTCTCAGACCTGTTTGTGAGAGCTCCTGTGTATTACCTGGCTGTCTGAGGTCTCTCCTGGTTCCTGATCCCTGGCTTGTTCCTGACTCTGCTGTTCTCCTTGTTCCTGATTCTGGCTCGTCTGACTAATCGCTTTGGCTCCTGACTTGGCTTGTCTGACTACCAGCTCTGGTTTTGATTCCTGGCTTGTTATTTGACTTGTGGACTTTTTATTATTTTTTGCTATTAATAAAGGTGTGATTATTTTTGCACTTCTCGTCTCAGTCTGATTCCTGGCACCCTGACAGGATGTGCTGGAACTGGACATTTGCATCATGGATGTGGAGCCGATAAATCTGCAGCAACTGCGTGATGCTATCATGTCAATATGGACCAAAATGTCTGAGGAATGTTTCCAACACCTTGTTGAATCTATGCCACAAAGAATTAAGGCAGTTCTGAAGGCAAAGGGGGGTCCAACCCAGTACTAGCAAGGTACCTAATAAAGTGGCTGTAGATATAGATATATGGGAATATCTATTTAGAAATACTTAGAACATATTCTGCTATGTGCAAAACATTGGAATCTGAAATATTTACAGTAAATACATAGTTAAAACCTTTATGAAAAATGAATATTGCACACATATGTTTTTATATATTTTCCTCTACTTGAGAGCAAAGGGCTCCAATGCATTTTTATACATGTCTATGTATGTATACATATGTATTTATGTGTTTATATGTGTATATAGTTCTGTAAATACATATATACACATATAAATAAAAAAAAAGATATTTACACATATATAGACATATACAGTATATATACATGTATCTCTATGTTAAAGCCATTTGCAGCCTTTTTTTCCTAACACCTGAGATCTCATATCTTTGAGCCCTTATAACTTTTCTGTGCAATATTTTTGTAATAATTTTTATTAGATGGTGTTATTATGAGCGTAACTGTACTTTGTAATGAATTTCTTATGTGTTTTGTGACATTTTGTTGTTCTGAGAAACAGTTAGCCTGAGCTCTGAGGACACAGTAATCATTCTAGCGTAAATCGTGATTGTCCAACGAGCGCAAACTTCCATGATCAACCCATTATTGCTCGCACGTAATCTGACCCTTACTATTTTGTTTATAACGCACATTTACTGTTTATTACTGTTATTTTGCACACATTTAGGGCTAGATTACAAGTGGAGAGCTAATTTACCATAAACTGGCAACCACTACCGTCAGTGCACCGTAAAAAAAGATCTCTGGTTAATTTTTTAAAAGTGCCCCAAATGCCCTCAAAATAGAGGGCATTATTGTTTTATTAAAAAAGTAGCATTTAAAAAAACACTAGGCAGTTTTAAGGGGTTAAAATCGGCAGGTGTGGGTGCCTTTACATTGCTGTCTATCGGAGCTGTGTGTTCCTGTAAATATATACAGCATGTATATGCTTATATCAGGGGCGTATTATGGCCTAGGCCAACAAGGCCGGTGCCTAGTGTAGCAGATTTGGGAGGGGCAGCACATCTGCCCTATCCTCTCTCTAAAAGCCAGCACACAGTACAGTGAGCAATAAGGTGCAGGCTTTTACAGAGAAGACAAGGCACGTGTGCTGATTAAGGTCACTCTTTACAGGCAGTGCTCCTTTAAACCGTTGCTTCATTTTGAGCTGCTGCACATTTTTGCAGTGAAAGCGTTCTTGGTGAGAAACTTGCCCGTGGGTATGATTACAAGGTGAGGCTGGAGGAGAAGACCTTGTGCCGATATGCTGCCTCCCCTTGTCAGCTGTGTTGGGTCTGCGAGTGCAGTGCTTATTGCAGGTCTTAGTAACTAATAGACTGGATGCGTCTGTGCACTGCTTTGATCAGCTTGTGATGTCTAATCATAAACTCTCAACGCTAATGTATGTTAGCTACTAATAGCTAGCTTTCTCTGAATTCATGTGATGTCTAATCATAAACTCTCAGTGCTAATGTATGTTAGCTAATAGCTTTCTCTGCATTCATGTGATGACTAATCATAAACTCTCAGCGCTAATGTATGTTAGCTACTAATAGCTAGCTTTTTCTGCTTTCACGTGATGTCTAATCATAAACTCTCAGTGCTAATGTATGTTAGCTACTAATAGCTAGCTTTTTCTGCTTTCATGTGATGTCTAATCATAAACTCTCAGTGCTAATGTATGTTAGCTACTAATAGCTAGCTTTCTCGGCTTTCATGTGATGTCCAATCATAAACTCTCAGCGCTAATGTATGTTAGCTACTAATAGTTAGCTTTCTCTGCATTCATGTGATGTCTAATCATAAACTCTCAGTGCTAATGTATGTTAGCTACTAATAGCTAGCTTTCTCTGCTTTCATGTGATGTCTAATCATAAACTCTCAGTGCTAATGTATGTTAGCTACTAATAGCTAGCTTTCTCTGCATTCATGTGATGTCTAATCATAAACTCTCAGCGCTAATGTATGTTAGCTACTAATAGCTAGCTTTCTCTGCATTCATGTGATGTCTAATCATAAACTCTCAGCGCTAATGTAAGTTAGCTACTAATAGCTAGCTTTCTCTGCATTCATAGCATGACAGCGAGGGTCCCATTGGAGTCTATGGAAGCGCGTTCTCGTGTTGCTGTCAACTTGTAATACCAACGCACATTAGCATGCACTGGTGTTACTCAGTTGAGCACTTTTAATCTGGCCCTTACTGTTTATTACACATTAGACACAGTTAATATTTACTGTTTATGGGGAACAGTATTATGGGACATATTTGATTGAGCTATATAACAATTTATTAGATAAGTAATGACATTTTTGTGGCATTTTACAATTTAAAGAGTCATATCACTCATTTTTTTTCTGTCACGCATATTAAAGGGATAGTAAACCCAGTTTTTTTTTCTTTCATGATTGAGATAGAGCAGGCAATTTTAAGCAACTTTCTAATTTACTCCTATTATCATTTTTTCTTTGTTCTCTTGCTATCTTTATTCGAAAAGCAAGAATGTAAGCTTAAAGATAGCAAGGTTGCTTAAAATTGTTGTACAAAGAAATGGGGTTAACAATGGCACTACTAATGGCAGAACCCCACTTTATTCGAATGTTAATATAGTGAAAATTGAATATATAATTATTTCAATTTCTACACTATTATTTAAATTAATTCAGTGGGTAGGTGCTTGTGCATAAGTAAACTGTACTAGAAGATAGTGGAGCAAGAGTTGTTCCACTGGAAAGTATGCACGTTTAGCACTCTATTGCCTAGACTCAAGGCCTAGCTTACCGGATAATGATAAAATATAACTTTTATTAGTATATTAAAATGTGAAACGAAAAACAACAAAAACCACACTCAAATAGTTAAAACCACAAGTGACAATTAGAACCTAGATGAGAATTTATATAATATTGGTTATATGGTTACAACCAATATAAATCTGTAGATTCAATAGCCTAAAGAAGGTAATTAAAGTTCAGTAAAATTGCAATAAATGCAGGAGTATTATATAATATGTAGGTTTGTGGCACAATGGCTTAGAAGAGCACAGAATATAATCTGTGAGGTTGGTATATTCTACAATGTTGGCGATGTGTTTTCGCATTCAAGTAGAATTGTATTCGATGATGATGTGATTCATCACCCAAAGTTCAGGTGCTTATAAACAGTATATGCCTGATTGGGCCACTTGTAAAATATATTAATCCACTGGATATTCGAGACGCATGTTCCAAAGTGATCTGAGGTAGCTTGTAGTGTGGCTGTGTGTGGGCGAGTGCTATAATATGAGCAGCTAGCTCACCGTAGGTGTATTGGTATAAGTTCCTGACTAGTGTTGTTATTCGATGTTACTGGCTGCTAACTTTGTTCAAGTTGCGACTACAGATGTATTGGTATTACTTAAGTTGGCCAGTAATTGCACTATTGATTCATAATACAAAAATCATAAATATAATACGTGCCAGTACTTGGCCCACAGTGTACTGAATAATTCTATATGAGAAGTATATCTGTGTTGAAATATTGCCAATAATGATAACACTATTACAACTAGGATGGTTGTAATGAAATTGTTCTGTGAGATACACGGGAATAGGCCAAGTCTTAGGTCAATATGATATGCACTATTATAAGTGTATTAACTAGGTTATTACAGTAAAATGCTACATCCATATAGTACAACGTGCCACTGTGTAATCTCAGCTATTTCTGATAGATAGTTATAAATACTATGGAGTTAAAGCTATCCAGTAGTTAATATTCAGTTAACCATTAATATTGTGTACCAGGTCTGGCCATTTATAATAGCATTATAATCGATCCATTAATGTACTAATCCTTGATATTCTCTTGATATTCTCTAATAGCGTTACTGTTACTCAGTTATTATATTGTTAAGTTAACCATTAATACTAAGTGCCAAGTCTGGCTATATATAGTAACGTACAACTTTATCACTTATAATTGTCAAAGTTAACATTGGTGTTCTATGCCGAATCCGGCCAATAGACTGAGTGAATATGTTCACAGCCACTCTATATTCAAGTTAATCATTAGTATTCTATACCAAGTCATGCTATTTATAATAGCATTATGAACGTTCCCATATTACTGCTTAGGTTAACCTTTGATATTCTCTGCCGAATCCGGCTTATACCACACTGTGAATATACGCAACTATGTTATCGCTAGATTGCTACTTTCTCAAAGGCCTTTGAGAAAGCCCGGAAAGGGAGAAATGCGTCAGAGCAGTGTCCCAGACGCTTTTAACTAGCATGTGTCTAAATTAGAACCTTATCTAGCCTTATTCAATATGTTCGGTAAAAAATAAAGTAAAAAGGAGATGACTATATTAACTTAGTGGCATCTTAGTGGCCAGGTGGTTGTGTATATCTAACAATGATACCTCTATCTATAGTGTGACTGTGAGCATATTCAACCAGTCTATTGGCTGCGAGCACATTTACTCAGTATGTTAGCCGGATTCGGCATAGAACACTAACGTTAACTCTAAAAATTGGAAATAACAAAGTTAAACGCTATTATATATAGCCAGATCTGATACCAAATATTAATTGTTAACGTAAATACTAAACAACTGAGTGCAATACTAACAAATAGAACTTGTGGAAATCACACAGCGGCACTTGATATACAGTGTGTGGAGACGACTGCACTAATATAGTAGCAATCTAGCGATAACATAGTTGCGTATATCTATAATTGACACTAGTGTGGTATAAGCCGGTTTCGGCAGAGAATAACAAAAGTTAACCCAAGCAGTAATATGGGAACGTTCATAATGCTATTATAAATAGCATGACTTGGTATAGAATACTAATGATTAACTTGAATATAGTGTGGCTGTGAACGTATTCACTCAGTCTATTGGCCGGATTCGGCATAGAACACCAATGTTAACTTTGACAATTATAAGTGATAAAGTTGTACGTTACTATATATAGCCAGACTTGGCACTTAGTATTAATGGTTAACTTAACTTAACATAGTAGCAATCTAGCGGCAACAGAGTTGCGTATACTTAACATTGATACCACCATCTACAGTGTAGTTGTAAGTTGATCAGGCCCCCTCCTTTGACATGTGCAATTTTTTACCAAGTGACTAAAACGTATATGCACTTTATTCTTAAGTATTTAAACTTGGAAATGTTGTAAAGGTAGTATCATACACAGACACACTCATACACTGAAACACACACACATACACAATCAGACATAAGGATTCACATATAGACACTCTAGCAGACACGCAATGAAACACCCTCAGACACAGCACCCAAACAGACACTCAGCACTTGTTTACATTGACCTGACAAGTAATGAGGTAAACAGTTTTGTAAAAAAAAAAAAAAGGAGATTTAGAAAACAAAATATGGAGTTCTGATTATCTTTTTGTAAAGGAAGATGCAAACTAAATGATGACAACAGCATGCAGTGGCTGAAAGGAAGGGTCCTGAACTGCCTAAACAATAATTTAAAGGTTAAATGGTGGATTGGTGACTCACGGAAAGGTCTCGTTAGTCTTAAAGTCTGTAGAAAGATGTGAATAATCAGTAGTAAGGTCAAAATGTCCTAAAAAGGAACAGACAATGGACACACACACAAACTCAAACTTGCACATACACTCAAGGAAACACCGACAGAGACAGCCTCAGAAAACACACAAAGACATACACACACACACAGAGAGACACACAGAAATGCACACACAGAGAGACAACCACATAAAACACAGAAAGACATACATATACACACCCTCACAGAGATATCCACAGAAAACACACAAAGACATACACACCCCCTCACAGAGACACCGACAGAAAACACACACCCTCACAGAGACATCCACAGAAAACACATACATACATACATACATACATACACACACACCCTCACAGAGACATCCACAGAAAACACAGACATACACACCCACCCTCACAGAGGCATCCAGAGAAAATACACAAAGACAAACATACACACACCCTCACAGAGACACCCATAGAAAAAGCTCAAAGACATATGCACACATCCTCACAGACATTCACAGAAAATGTACAAAGACATACACACCCACCCTCACAGAGAGACCCACAGAAACAATACATACACACTCATAGAGACACAAACCAAAGCACAAAGACATAAACACAGACACCCACAGAAACACTCACAGGAGGAAACATTTATGCACATTGCATCCCCTAAATCAACAGTGTGACATGCATGATAAAAAAAATTGCAGAAATTAAGAGATCACTTTTTAAAGAATCATATTTGTAAATGTGCAAACAAAAATAATTCTGTGAATTCAAAATTGTACATTAATGATCTGGGTAGATGGCTAGATGAAGAAATGTACTTTTAAAAGGTTTTTTGTTAAACGGATATGTTTGTTTGTTTTTTCCCCATTTTCCCCAACCAAGAGCACCACTTCAAATATAGTGTACAAATGTTCCCATCTGTCAGCTGTACTTATGGATTTTGAAAATGCTGTACTCTATATGGTCTTGGTGGAACCATAAGCTGTGGTACTCATACCATTAGATCTGGTTAAATACAGGATTTAGGATTGTTGGTATGTATTTCAAAATTAAGTCAGCTGTAGTGTAAACTGAACAGTTTTAAGTTAACCTGTCTCATTTCAAACACTGAGCAATCTTAGTCTGAGAGTATAGCATTTTATCCAGATGTTAAAACCTTACATAAAATGCCTCCTTGCATCTGGAAAGTCCTTGCATAAAGGGACAGTAAACTGGAATGTAATGTGTATATATATATATATATATATATATATATATATATATATATATATATATATATATGTATATATATATATATATATATAAATAAAAAAATGCATATCTTCCAAAAGGGCACCTACCATTTGTGTATTGTGGAGGAAACATTTCTGCATGGTTTTAAATATAGAATTTCGACAGCATTGTCAAATAATCATAAATACATTGCTGCTAAAAAAATGTGTTTTTATGGACCCCTGGCCCCACCATACAACTGCTACCACACTGAAGTTACAATCTTAAATTGCACGAAGAAATAAAAAGCATTTGCTAAGTAAGTCCAACCTCCTCTGCAAATGAAAGTGATCTGCCGTCTGATTCAGGCACACACTGTACAAACAAAGTGCCAATTCTGTCTCACACTGTGCATAGTGGTTTAGTGCACACCCATAAATCCTCTTAAATGCTAATCATTTACTCCTTGTAATAACATTTCCCATGCTCAATTAGCACTCTGCTGTAGTACCCACTGGTGGCTGCCAATTTTTTTTTTTAAATTCTTGCCTCATGGGGCCCCCCTGGCCCATTGGGCCCCTGACAGGAGTCACCCCTGTCACCCCATGATGGCGGCCCTGAGCGTACTTACCCTGTTCACTAGCCGGATTTGGCAGAGAATATCAAGGATTAACACATTAATGGATCGATTATAATGCTATTATAAATGGCCAGACCTGGTACACAATATTAATGGTTAACTGAATATTAACTACTGGACAGCGGTAACCTCATAGTATTTATAACTATCTATCAGAAATATCTGAGATTACACAGTGGCACGTTGTACTATATGGATGTAGCATTTTACTGTAATAACCTAGTTAATACACTTATAATAGTGCATATGATATTGACCTAAGACTTGGCCTATTCCCGTGTATCTCACAGAACAATTTCATTACAACCATCCTAGTTGTAATAGTGTTATCATTATTGGCAATATTTCAACACAGATATACTTCTCATATAGAATTATTCAGTACACTGTGGGCCAAGTACTGGCACGTATTATATTTATGATTTTTGTATTATGAATCAATAGTGCAATTACTGGCCAACTTAATACCAATACATCTGTAGTCGCAACTTGAACAAAGTTAGCGGCCAGTAACATCGAATAACAACACTAGTCAGGAACTTATACCAATACACCTACTGTGAGCTAGCTGCTCATATTATAGCACTCGCCCACACACAGCCACACTAGAGGCTACCTCAGATCACTTTGGAACATGTGTCTCGAATATCCAGTGGATTAATATATTTTACAAGTGGCCCAATCAGGCATATACTGTTTATAAGCACCTGAACTTTGGGTGATGAATCACATCATCATCGAATACAATTCTACTTGAATGCGAAAACACATCGCCAACATTGTAGAATATACCAACCACACAGATTATATTCTGTGCTCTTCTAAGCCATTGTGCCACAAACCTACATATTATATAATACTCCTGCATTTATTGCAATTTTACTGAACTTTAATTACCTACTTTAGGCTATTGAATCTACAGATTTATATTGGTTGTAACCATATAACCAATATTATATAAATTCACATCTAGGTTCTAATTGTCACTTGTGGTTTTAACTATTTGAGTGTGGTTTTTGTTGCTTAAAATTGCTGCTCTATCTGAATAATGAAAGAAAGCATTTGGGTTTACTATCCCTTTAAACATAATAAAAATATTTTTTTTGCATAAAAAAAGATTAAATAAAAGCTGTTTGAGTTTAAGGAGAATCTAACAGGAAGTGTAGGATTATGTGCAGCTGAACTGAAACGTGAGACTCTACTGGCTGATACGGACAACCCCCACAGAAAACCAGGAACGCTCTCTGTGATACATTTGGGAACATTATCTTTTTGATAGAACTAAGTATCTTGCCCATTTAAGGCACTTAATACACAAGGAACCCCAGTGTATATATGTTTTTCTCTTTATTTTTAAAGTGACATTATAGTGCAACAGATTTATAAGATCATGTGATTTGTGCATTAATGACCATAGAAAGAGCATAGGTAAAGTCCTGCTTGTCAGAGCCCTGCCACTGAGCCAGTCACGTGTCACATTTAGTCACCAATTTCCTGCTTGCAGAGCCCTGCCAATGAGCCAGTCACGTGTAACATGTAGCCAGCAATCTGCTGTTTGTAGAGCCCTGCCACTGAGCCAGTCACGTGTCACATGTAGCCACCAATCTCCTGCTTGCAGGACCTGCCATGGAGCCAGTCACGTGTCACATGTAGCCACAAATCTCCTGCTTGCACGACCTGCCACTGAGACAGTCACATGTCACATGTAGCCACCAATATCCTGCTTGCAGGACCTGCCACTGAGCCAGTCACGTGTTACTATCACATGTAGCCACCAATCTCCTGCTTGCAGAATCATGCTACTGAGCCAGTCACGTGTCACATGTAGCCACCAATCTTTTGCTTGCAGAGTTCTGCCACTGAGCCAGTCAGGTGTCACATGTAGCCACCAATCTCCTGCTTGCAGAGCCCTACCACTGAGCCAGTCAGTTGTCACATGTAGCCACCAATCCACTGCTTGCAGAGCTCTGCCACTAAGCCAGTCAGGTGTTACTATCACATGTAGCCACCAATCTCCTGCTTGCAGAGCCCTGGCACTGAGCCAGTCAGGAGTCACATGTAGCCACCAATCTCCTACTTGCAGAGCCCTGGCACTGGGCCAGTCAGGAGTCACATGTAGCCACTAATCTCCTACTTGCAGAGCCCTGGCACTGAGCCAGTCAGGTGTCACATGTAGCCACTAATCTCCTACTTGCAGAGCCCTGGCATTGAGCCAGTCAGGAGTCACATGTAGCCACTAATCTCCTACTTGCAGAGCCCTGTCACCGAGCCAGTCAGGTGTCACATGTAGCCACCAATCTTCTGCTTGCATAGCGCTGCCACTGAACAAGTCAGGTGTCACATGTAGCCACCAATCTCCTGTTTGTAGAGCCCTGGCACTGAACCAGTCAGGAGTCACATGTAGCCACCAATCTCCTACTTGCAGACCCCATGGCACTGAGCCAGTCAGGAGTCACATGTAGCCACCAATCTCCTACTTGCAGAGCCCTGGCACTGAGCCAGTCAGGAGTCACATGTAGCCACTAATCTCCTACTTGCAGAGCCCTGGCACTGAGCCAGTCAGGAGTCACATGTAGCCACTAATCTCCTACTTGCAGAGCCCTGGCACTGAGCCAGTCAGGAGTCACATGTAGCCACTAATCTCCTACTTGCAGAGCCCTGGCACTGAGCCAGTCAGGAGTCACATGTAGCCACTAATCTCCTACTTGCAGAGCCCTGGCACTGAGCCAGTCAGGTGTCACATGTAGCCACCAATCTTCTGCTTGCAGAGTGCTGCCACTGAACAAGTCAGGTGTCACATGTATCCACCAATCTCCTGCTTGCAGAGCACTGCTTTACCTATGTGTTATCTAGGGTTAGTAAAGTAAATATTACATACTGGAATAAATTAAATAATTCAGCTTTTTACCAGGATGTCACTTCGACCACTCAGGATGTTTAGTTTACTTATAACCTTTTCTGCTGTTCGCTATTTAGTTTAACCACAGCGCTGCCCATAACAGAATATAATTTCTCTCTTTCTTTGCTATCCTTTCTCCTTGTCCAAAATAAACTCTCAGCCTACCCTGTATATATAATACTTTTTTGTTGCCCATAGTAGTCACATACTAAAAATAAAAAACATCTTTATTTATAGCTTTTTTTGGCTCTATTCTCTGTGCCGAAAATAAGTTCTTTCCAATAACTCAGCACTTGTAAAGTAGTCAGCAAAGTCATTTTAGAGCAGGGGCTTGAGATGTATATTTCCACTACTTTGTATATATAGAAGTGAAGTTCTTGTGAGTTCTACAAGTGTACGGTTAAACCTCAGCTGGTCACCTGCCCTGTTTTATTGTCACGATAGAATTACTGGAAGCCTGTTTGGGGATTTGTTTAAATGGAGTTTTAACCCATAGATCCATGATGTTACTGAAAAAGCCTTTTGATTCTGCACTTTTTAGGATTCAGAGAGGGAAAAACATTTTGTGGGGTTATCATAGGTGGGCTTGCAGTCCCTGGTGGGGTCTTGCTCTCATTACAGATCTAGCATTGTTTAATATACAATAGGTGGGCTTGGAGTCACTAGTGGGGTCTTGCTCTGGTTACAGATCTAGCATTGTGTAATATATCATCGGTGGGCTATAAGTCACAAGTGGATTCTTGCTCTGGTTACAGATCTAGAGTTGTGTAATATATCATCGGTGGGCTATAAGTCACAAGTGGATTCTTGCTCTGGTTACAGATCTAGAGTTGTGTAATATACCATAGGTGGGCTGGAAGTCACTAGTGGGGTCTTGCTCTGGTTACAGATCTAGAGTTGTGTAATATACCATAGGTGGGCTGGAAGTCACTAGTGGGGTCTTGCTCTGGTTACAGATCTAGAGTTGTGTAATATACCATAGGTGGGCTGGAAGTCACTAGTGGGGTCTTGCTCTGGTTACAGATCTAGAGTTGTGTAATATACCATAGGTGGGCTGGAAGTCACTAGTGGATTCTTGCTCTGGTTACAGATCTAGAGTTGTGTAATATACCATAGGTGGGCTGGAAGTCACTAGTGGATTCTTGCTCTGGTTACAGATCTAGAGTTGTGTAATATACCATAGGTGGGCTATAAGTCACTAGTGGATTCTTGCTCTGGTTACAGATCTAGAGTTGTGTAATATACCATAGGTGGGCTGGAAGTCACTAGTGGATTCTTGCTCTGGTTACAGATCTAGAGTTGTGTAATATACCATAGGTGGGCTATAAGTCACTAGTGGATACTTGCTCTGGTTACAGATCTAGAGTTGTGTAATATACCATAGGTGGGCTGGAAGTCACTAGTGGATTCTTGCTCTGGTTACACGTTTTGTTTTTGTTTAAGTTATCACATCATAAACAGCTGCAACTTGCCAGTGATTAGATCATGTGACTTAATTTTAACATTTGCATGTAATGTGTTTTTAATCAATGTATAATGTTTGTGCTTTATATATAGGCCCCAATTTATCAAGGCCTGTCGGACCTGATCCGACAGTGCGGATCAGGTCCGACAGACCTCGCTGAATACGGCGAGCAATATGTGTAATATACCATGGGTGGGCTGGAAGTCACTGGTGGATTCTTGCTCTGGTTACCGATCTAGCATTGTGTAATAAACCATAGGTTGGTTGGAATTCACTAGTGTATTCTTGCTCTGGTTACAGATCTAGTGTTGTGTAATATACTATCATTGGGATGGAGGTCACTGGTGGATTCTTGCTCTGGTTACTGATCTAGAATTGTGTAATATACCATGGATGGACTGGAAGTCACCAGTGGGGTCTTGCTCTGGTTACAGATCGAGCATTGTGTAATATACCATGGGTGGGCTAGAAGTCCCTAGTGTGGTCTTGCTCTGGTTACAGATCTAGTGTTGTGTAATATACCATCGGTTGGCTAGAAGTCACTAGTGGGGTCTTGCTCTGGTTACAAATCTAGCGTTGTGTAATATATTATTGGTAGGCTGGAGGTCACTAGTGGGGTCTTGCTCTGGTTACAGATCTAGCATTGTGTAATATATCATCGGTGGGCTGGAGGTCACTGGTGGATTCTTGCTCTGGTTACAGACCTAGCATTGTGTAATATACCATGGGTGGGCTGGAAGTCACTAGTGGGGTCTTGCTCTGGTTACAGATCTAGTGTTGTGTAATATACCATAGGTGGGTTTGGAGTCACTGGTGTATTCTTGCTCTGGTTACAGATCTAGTGCTGTGTAATATACTATCGGTGGGCTGGACATCACTTGTGGGGTCTTGCTCTGGTTACAGATCTAGCATTGTATAATATAGAATGGGTGGGCTTGGAGTCACTTGTGGGGTCTTGCTGTGGTTACAGATCTAGTGTTGTGTAATATACCATGAGTGGGCTTGGAGTCACTTGTGGGGTCTTGCTCTGGTTACAGATCTAGTGTTGTGCATATACCATCGGTGGGCTAGAAGTCACTAGTGAGGTCTTGTTCTGGTTACAGATCTAGTGTTGCATAATATACCATCAGTGGGCTAGAAGTCACTAGTGGGATCTTGCTCTGGTTACAGACCTAGCATTGTGTAATATACCATGGGTGGGCTGGATGTCACTAGGGGGTTCTTGGTCTTGTTACAGATCTTGGGGCATATTTATCAAGCTCCGTATGGAGTTTGATGCCCCTTATTTCCGACGAGCCTAAGACCGCTGCTCCGTAACCTGTCCACCTACTCTCAGGCAGCAGACAGAAATCAACCCGATCAAATACGATCGGGTTGATTGACACCCCCTGCTAGCGGCTGATTGCCCGCGAATCTGCAGGGGGTGGCATTGCACCAGCAGTTCACCAGAACTGCTGGTGCAATTATAAATGCAGATAGCGTATGCTGTCGGCATTTATCGATGTGCTGCGGACATGATCCACAATATCGGATCATGTCCGCTCGCACTATATTAAATAGCCCCCCTAGTGTTATATAATATACCATAGGTGGGCTTGGAGTCATTGGTGGGGTCTTGCTCTGGTTACAGATCTAGTTTTGTGTAATATACTATTGGTGGGCTGGACGTCACTAGTGGGATCTTGCTCTGGTTACACATCTAGTTTTGTGTAATATACCATCGGTGGGCTGGACGTCACTGGTGTATTCTTGCTCTGGTTACAGATCTAGTATTGTGTAATATACTATCAGTGGGCTGGACGTCACTGGTGGGGTCTAACTCTGGTTACAGATCTAGTGTTGTATAATATACAATTGGTGGACTGGACGTCACTAGTGGGGTCTTGCTCTACTAACAGATCTAGTTTTTTTGTAATATACCATCGGTGGGCTGGATGTCACTGGTGTATTCTTGATCTGGTTACAGATCTAATATTGTGTAATATACTATCGGTGGGCTGGACGTCACTGGTGGGGTCTAGCTCTGGTTACAGATCTAGTGTTGTGTAATATACTATTGGTGGGCTGGACATCACTAGTGGGGTCTTGCTCTGGTTACAGATCTAGTTTTGTGTAATATACCATCGGTGGGCTGGACGTCACTGGTGTATTCTTGCTCTGGTTACAGATCTAGTACTGTGTAATATACCATCGGTGGGCTGGACATCACTGGTGGGGTCTAGCTCTGGTTACAGATCTAGTTTTGTGTAATATACTATCGGTGGGCTGGACATCACTAGTGGGGTCTTGCTCTTGTTACAGATCTAGTGTTGTGTAATATATTATCAGTGGGCTTGGAGTCACTGGTGTATTCTTGCTCTGGTTACAGATCTAGTATTGTGTAATATACTATCGGTGGGCTAGAAGTCACTAGTGGGGTCTTGCTCTCTTTACAAATCTAACATTATGTAAAATACCATCAGTGAGCTCTGGATCACTGGTGAGTTTTTTCTCTGGTTGTTTATGTTCCTTAACAAAAATCAGTGAATTACTGTATTCTGTTGTGAATTAATATATTTACTGGAAATATTGTATTTGTTTCATATAAACAAGGAAATGAAAAGTGTTAAGAGGCTGATACAGCTTTAATAGATAAATGTATTTACATAGTTACAGATATATTTATTAGACATGCACATTCATTTTCAAACAAATATAAAAAACTTTTAACATATTCTTTGAGTTCGTCCAAAAACAATAAATGGCTTCCCTTTATTGAACAGCAATCAAGCCAAATGCACTCGGGAATAAAATTAGCTGATTCATTGTGAGGTTAAAACTGTTACTCTATAGGCTTAGAAAGTTCAAATTTTTACTATTCAATAATGATTTAGTAATTTCTTTATCAATTAATTGATTCTGATGTCAGCCAAAAAATGTGTAACCCTCGCTTTTGTTCTTGGCCAGACCTTTTAATACAAATAAACCTTTTTTGTGATGCTGCTGGCTTGTAGCACTAGATAATACTTTATTTAAAGAGACAGTCTACTCCACATTTTTACATGTTTAAAAAGATAGATAACGTCTTTACTACTCATTCTCCAGCTTTGTACAACCAACATTGTTATTTTAATATACTTTATAACCTCTAAACCTCAAAATATCTGTTGGCCTCTAAGCCCCTGCAGTCCTCCTCTTATCTAAGTGCATTTTATTAGCTTTTTTTTCAGCCAAACAGTGCTAGTTCATGTGTGCCTTATAGATAAAATTGTACTCATGCCTGTGCACTACAGCCAGACACTGCTAGTTCATGTGTGCCATATAGATAACATTGTGCTCACTCCCGTGGAGTTATGCAGGAACCACCACTAATTGGCTAAAATCTAAGTCTGTAAAAAGCACTGAGATAAATGGGCAGTACGCAGAGGCTTAGATACAAGGTAATCACAGAGGTAAAAAGTATATTAATATAACAGTGTTGGTTATGCAAAACAGGGGAATGGGTAATAAATGGATTAGCTATAGTTTTAAATGGACATTCTATACCAGAATTGTTATTGTTTTAAAAGATAGATAATCCCTTAATTACCCATTACCTAATTTTTCATGACCAACACAGCTATATTAAAACACTTGTTATCTCTGTGATTACCTTTTATCTAAGCCTCTGCAGACTGCTCCCTTATTTCAGTTCTTTTGACAGACTTGCATTTTAGCCAATCAGTGCTGACTCCTAGGTAACTGCATGAGCACAGTGTTATCTATATGACACACATGAACTAACACCCTCTAGTGGTGAAAAACTGTCAAAATGCATTAAGATAAGAAGCAGCCTTCAAGGTCTAAGAAATTAGCATATGAACCTCAGAGGTTTAGCTTTCAAATAAGAATAGGGAACAAAGCAAAATTGGTGATAAACATAAATTGGAAAGTTGTTTAAAATGACATGCCCTATCTGACTCATAAAAGTTTATTTTGGACTAGACTGTCCCTTTAAAGAATAAAAAATTTCAACTAGACCATCCCTTTAAGTTTAAATTACTGTCCATTGTCTCCTCTAAAACCCCTAAGATGTTCCCTATGGAAAATATGAGTAGCAGACTAATGGATTTTCTTTAACAAACTAACTCCAAACAACCCTTAATGAATATCAGACGAAACTTAAAAAAACAAGTGTTTGTTCTGACAAATGATATATGCTCACTTGTCTAATAATTATTTGGTTTCAGTATTTAATCTATAATCATAAGAAGAACCAGCTTCAAGGGGGATTTTGTACAAAGGATCTGCACTTTGCATCACACAACAAAACCACTGCAGTTCTGTCTGCTTTAGGTCTAACACGAGTTAACACAAAGCATCATGGGACAGGTGAGAGCTATATAAAGTAATCACTAATATGTGGTTTTTCATCCTACACACGTTACAAATATGTACCTAAAAATAGCAGCAGTTGCTCCCAAATTAGACGTCTTGGAAAAGTAAAGAAACCGTCTTCAGGTACCTTATGAAGATGATGTCTGTGAATGGAGCAACTCAGCCCTGAGTGTTTGTGGTTATAGGCACTGCAGGGGCTCTGTGGTTTGGGTCTAACCCTTTAGCTGGTATTTAAAAGATTCTGCGCTGGCCACAGAGTGCTGAAATCACACAAAGGAGGAAGTGGGAGGGTGACTCACATGAGATCACAAGCTGTCCACAGCAGATTCAGGTGTCACCGCTCTCAGAAGTAGTTGTTTTATCTAGAAAGTGATGTCAGATTGTATCTTCTAGCTAGGGAGTATGTGCTGTAGCCAGTGAGTACCCTACAGTGTGTGTCATAGTGAGTGCCCTAGTGTGCGTGTGTCACTGTGAGTGCCCTAGTGTGTATGAGTGCCCTAGAGTGTGTGTCGAAGTGAGTGCCCAAGTGTGCGTGTGTCACTGTGAGTGCCCTAGTGTGTGTGTCACAGTGAGTGCTCTAGTGTGTGTGTCACAGTGAGTGCCCTAGAGTGTGTTCGTGTGTCACAGTGAGCGCCCTAGTGTGTGTGTCACAGTGAGTGTCCTAATGTGTGTGTGTGTCACAGTGAGTGCCCTAGTTTGTGTGTCACAGTGAGTGACCTAGTGTGTGTGTGTGTCACAGTGAGTGCCCTAGTTTGTGTGTCACAGTGAGTGCCCTAGTGTGTGTGTGTGTTTCATAGTGAGTGCCCTAGTGTGTGTGTCACAGTGAGTGCTCTAGTGTGTGTGTCACAGTGAGTGCCCTAGAGTGTGTTTGTGTGTCACAGTGAGTGCCCTAGTGTGTGTGTCACAGTGAGTGTCCTAATGTGTGTGTGTGTCACAGTGAGTGCCCTAGTTTGTGTGTCACAGTGAGTGCCCTAGTGTGTGTGTGTGTTTAATAGTGAGTGCCCTATTGTGTGTGTGTCACAGTGAGTGCCCTAGTGTGTGTCTCACAGTGAGTGCCGTAGTGTGTGTGTGTCATAGTGAGTGCCCTAGTGTGTGTGTCACCGCACCTGCCTGCAGGGTCCTAAGAATAAATGCATGTAAATCACTTTTCAGCATCTTGTGTTAATATTTCATTGTGTTTAGTTTTGCATTTGCTTTACTATAATGTTGTCAAAACAGTATAAAAATACTTTGATATTTGTGTATATATATATATATGTGTGTGTGTGTGTAAATATATATATAAGTATGCATATGTGTGTGTGGAGAAATAACACTATAGTTTACTAGTCAAAGCTACTTGTCCAAAGGGAAAAAGTTACTAGTCCACTCATTGTTAAAGATAGGAAAAAGTCAAATTTTTAAGTCATCCGGGACTAGTGGACCACTTAAAATTTTAAGCCCTGTATGTGTGTGTGTGTATATATATATATATATATATATATATATATATATATATATATATATATATATATACATACAGTATCTCACAAAAGTGAGTACACCCTCACATTTTTGTAAATATTTTATTATATCTCCATGTGACAACACTGAAGAAATGACACTTTGCTACAATGTAAAAGTAGTCAGTGTACATTGTAAATTTGCTGTCCCCTCAAAATAACTCAACAAACAGCCATTAATGTCTAAACCATTGGCAACAAAAGTGAGTACACCCCTAAGTGGAAATGTCCAAATTGGGCCCAATTAGCAATTTTCCCTGTAGTGTTACAAGGTCTGAGGTGTGAATGGGGAGCAGGTGTGTTAAATTTGGTGTTATCACTCTCACACTCTCTCATACTGGTCACTGGAAGTTCAACATGGCACATCATGGCAAAGAACTCTCTGAGGATCTGAAAAAAAAAATTGCTGCTCTACATAAAGATGGCCTAGGCTATACGAAGATTGCCAAGGACCCGAAAATGAGCTGCAGCACGGTGGGCAAGACCATACAGGGGTTTCACAGGACAGGTTCCACTCGCCATGGTCGACCAAAGAAGTTGAGTGCACGTGCTCAGCATCATATCCAGAGGTTGTCTTGGGGACGTATGAGTGCTGCCAGCATTGCTGCAGAGGAAGGAGGGGTGGGGGGTCAGCCTGTCAGTGCTCCGACCATATGCCGCACACTGCATCAAATTGGTCTGCATGGCTGTCGACCCAGAAGGAAGCCTCTTCTAAAGATGATGCACAAGAAAACCCAAAAACAGTTTGCTAAAGACAAGCAGACTAAGGACATGGATTACTGGAACCATGTCCTGTGGTCCGATGAGAGCAAGATAAACTTATTTGGTTCCGATGGTGTCAAGTGTGTGTGGCGGCAACCAGATGAGGAGTACAAAGACAAGTGTGACTTGCCTACAGTCAAGCATGGTGGTGGGAGTGTCATGGTCTGGGCCTGCATGAGTGCTGCCGGCACTGAGGAGCTACAGTTCGTTGAGTGAACCATGAATGCCAACATGTACTTTTACATACTGAAGCAGAGCATGATCCACTCCCTTAGGAGACTGGGCCGCAGGGCAGTATTCCAACATGATAACGACCCCAAACACACCTCCAAGATGACCACTGCCTTGCTAAAGAAGCTGAAGGTAAAGGTGATGGACTGGCCTAGCATGTTTACAGACCTAAACCCTATTGAGCATCTGTGAGGCATCCTCAAACAGAAGGTGGGGGAGCGCTCTGTGATGTCGTCATAAAGGAGTGGAAGAGGACTCCAGTGGCAACCTGTGAAGCTCTAGTAAACTCCATGCCCAAGTGGGTTAAGGCATTGCTGGAAAATAATGGTGGCCACACAAAATATTGACACTTTGGGCCCAATTTGGACATTTCCACTTAGGGGTGTACTCACTTTTGTTGCCAACGGTTTAGACATTAATGGCTGTGTGTTGAGTTATTTTGAGGGGACAGTAAGGTGTATATTGGACTCATTCTGGTTTAATTTAGCAGTTCTAAATTACCTTCCCAAATGAGAAGGATATCGTCCACATACCTCAGCCAGAAATGAACATAGTCATCAAAAAAATTATTCTGATAGACCGTGTTCATTTCCCATTTCCCCAACTGAAGACATGCGTATGTGGGGGCACAATTAGCCCCCATAGCAGTTCCTCTTAATTGCTTAAAAATCTTGTAATCAAAAAGAAACACGTTGTTCTCTAGAATGAAAAGTAACAACCTAATAACAAACTAAGGCCTAGATTTGGAGTTTGGCGGTAGATGGGCTGTTAACGCTCCGCTGGCTTTTTTCTGGCCGCAGCATAAAATTAACTCTGGTATCGAGAGTTCAAAAAAATGCTGCGTTAGGCTCCAAAAAGGAGCGTAGAGCATTTTTACCGCAAATGCAACTCTCGATACCAGAGTTGCTTACGGACGCGGCCAGCCTCAAAAACGTGCTCGTGCACGATTCTCCCATAGGAAATAATGGGGCTGTTTGAGCTGTAAAAAAACCTAACACCTGCAAAAAAGCAGCGTTCAGCTCCTAACGCAGCCCCATTGTTTCCTATGGGGAAACACTTCCTACGTCTGCACCTAACACTCTAACATGTACCCCGAGTCTAAACACCCCTAATCTTACACTTATTAACCCCTAATCTGCCGCCCCCGCTATCGCTGACCCCTGCATATTATTTTTAACCCCTAATCTTCCGCTCCGTACACCGCCGCAACCTACGTTATCCCTATGTACCCCTAATCTGCTGCCCCTAACACCGCCGACCCCTATATTATATTTATTAACCCCAATCTGCCGCCCCCAACGTCGCCGCCAGCTACCTACACTTATTAACCCCTAATCTGCCGAGCGGACCTGAGCGCTACTATAATAAAGTTATTAACCCCTAACCCGCCTCACTAACCCTATAATAAATAGTATTAACCCCTAATCTGCCCTCCCTAACATCGCCGACACCTAACTTCAATTATTAACCCCTAATCTGACGACCGGAGCTCATCGCTACTATAATAAATGGATTAACCCCTAAAGCTAAGTCTAACCCTAACACTAACACCCCCCTAAGTTAAATATAATTTACATCTAACGAAATTAATTAACTCTTATTAAATAAATTATTCCTATTTAAAGCTAAATACTTACCTGTAAAATAAACCCTAATATAGCTACAATATAAATTATAATTACATTGTAGCTATTTTAGGATTAATATTTATTTTACAGGCAACTTTGTAATTATTTTAACCAGGTACAATAGCTATTAAATAGTTAAGAACTATTTAATAGTTACCTAGTTAAAATAATAACAAAATTACCTGTAAAATAAGTCCTAACCTAAGTTATAATTAAACCTAACACTACCCTATCAATAAATTAATTAAATAAAATACCTACAATTACCTACAATAAAACCTAACACTACACTATCAATAAATAAATTAAATACAATTTCTACAAATAACTACAATTACATAAACTAACTAAAGTACAAAAAATAAAAAAGAACTAAGTTACAAAAAATAAAAAAATATTTACAAACATAAGAAAAATATTACAACAATTTTAAACTAATTACACCTACTCTAAGCCCCCTAATAAAATAACAAAGACCCCCAAAATAAAAAATTTTTAATCGAGTGGCGGCGATGTGGGGGGACCTCGGTTTAGGGGTACATAGGTAGTTTATGGGTGTTAGTGTACTTTAGGGTACAGTAGTTAAGAGCTTTATGAACCGGCGTTAGCCCAGAAAGCTCTTAACTCCTGCTATTTTCCGGCGACCGGAGTTTTGTCGTTAGAGCTCTAACGCTCACTTCAGAAACGACTCTAAATACCGGCGTTAGAAAGATCCCATTGAAAAGATAGGATACGCAATTGACGTAAGGGGATCTGCGGTATGGAAAAGTCGCGGCTGAAAAGTGAGCGTTAGACCCTATTTTGAGTGACTCCAGATACCGGCGGTAGCCTAAAACCAGCGTTAGGAGCCTCTAACGCTGGTTTTCACGGCTAACGCCGAACTCTAAATCTAGGCCTTAGTGTGTTCATCATACATCTGACCTCTGCTTGACAGATATTCCTCACAGGCTTTTATGCCTATTTTGTGAGGAATGGAGGAGTACAAGCTCTCCACATCTAATGACACTAAAATGACATCATCAGAGATAGACAAATCATTATTTTTTCTTAGAAGATCTGAGGTATCAAGTACAAATGAAGGGAGAGAAGACAGTAAGGGACAGAGAAAATAATCCACATAATTGCCAATGTTCTCAGACAGGCTACCTATGCCTGCTATAATAGGGCGACCCGGGGGTTATTAAGATTTTTATGCACCTTTGGGATGCAGTTAAAGACAGGCATAACTGGGTGTTCTACATATATATATATATATATATATATATATATATATATATATATATATATATATATATATTTATATTAATTCTGTTAGTGTTATTAGGCCTTCACCTTTTGCATCATTAAGGATTCTATACAATTCAGACTTGAGAGATGGGATAGGATTAGAAAGTAATCTTTTATATTGCTTTTTATAAAGAAGTTGTCTTTTAACTTCAACCAAATACATTGGGGCCTATCTATTAAACAACCGCAAATACGCCAGAATTCCGCATTGTACTTGTTGTGAGATTGATCCGACCTAGTTATCAAAGCCTCAAGACCGGCAAAAGTTGAAATTTGTGACGTAACATACAATCCGCCGGTCTCAACCCGACGCAGATCTACGCTTGCGTCGTTACAGATGTTCCGAATACACATTCGGCTCTATCTGACACTTTTTCCCAGTTATTAAACTTCTAACAGGTACGCTCGCGGCTTTTCCGACCCAGCTTACCTGGTTTTCAATCAGCCACCCTGGAGGCCGCGGATGCCATAGAAATCAATGGGAGTATGAAAGCAGCAAAAGCTTATGTTCGATGCTGCAAGAGAATGAAGCATACCCCATTGATTTCTATGGTAGAAAACAAGTAACGTTTACACCTAACACCCTAACATAAACCCGAGTCTTAACAACCCTAATCTGCCGCCCCAAAATTGCTGCAACCTAAATAAAATGTATTAACCCCTATCCCGTCGCTCCCTGACACCGCCGCAACCTAAATAAAGTTATTAACCCCTATGCCGCTGCTCCCTGAAACCGCTCTACTAAATAAATATATTAACCCCTAAACCTCTGGCCTCCCACATCACTACCACTAACTAAACCTATTAACCCTAAACCGTCAGCCCGTTACATTGCCAAAAACTAAATTAAGCTATTAACCCCTAAACCTAACAACCCCCTAACTTTAAATTAAAATTACAACATCCCTATATTAATATAAATGAAAACTTACCTGTAGAATTAAAAGAAACTATTTTAAACTATAAATTAACCTACCCTAACTATTATACTATAATCAAATTAAACTACCAATTAAATAAAATAAATTACATATTACAAAAACCTGACCCTACTCAAATTATTTAAATATACTATTAAATATTATTAAAAGTACTAAGTTACAGAAAAAAAACAAACACTAAATTACGAAAAATAAAAAAACTAATTATCAAAAATAAAAAAGAATTACACTACATCTAAAATAACCTAAGCTCCCAAATGCCCTGAAAAGGGCATTTGTATGGGTATTGACCTTAAAAGGGCATTTAGCTCTATTACATGCCCAGAACCTAATCTAAAAAAAAAAAACACCCAAAAAACCCTTAAAAAAAACCTAACACCAACCCCCGACGATCCACTTACAGTTCTTGAAGTCCCGCTTGAAGGATCCATCCAGCCGGAGAAGTCCTCATCTAGGCGACAAGAAGTCTTCATCCAGGCGGTCTCCTCCATCTTCATCCAGCTGGAGATGTCCTCACCCAGGCGGCAAGAAGTCTTCATTCAGACGGCATCTTCTATCTTGATCCATCTGGCGCGGAGCGGGTCCATCCTGAAGACACCCGGCGTTGAGCATCCTCTTCATACGATTGCCGCCATAAACTGGAACTTCAATGCAAATGACGCCATCCAAGATGGCGTCCCTTGCATTCCTATTGGCTGAAAGATTTCAATCAGCCAATAGGATTAGAGCTGCTAAAATCCTATTGTTTGTTCCAATCAGCCAATAGGATTTGAGCAGCTCTCATTCTATTGGCTGTTCCAATCAGCCAATAGGATTTGAGCTCTCATTCTATTGGCTGATTGAAACAGCCAATAGGATTTAAGCAGCTCTAATCCTATTGGCTGATTGAAATCTTTCAACCAATAGGAATGCAAGGGACGCCATATTGGATGACATCACTTGCATTGAAGTTCCAGTTTACGGCGGCAACTGTATGAAGAGGATGCTCCGCGTCAGATGTCTTCAGGATGGACCCGCTCCGCGCAGGATGGATGAAGATAGAAGATGCTGTCTGGATGAAGACTTCTTGCCACCTGGATGAGGACTTCTCCGGCTGGATGGATCCATCAAGCAGGACTTCAAGAACTGTACGTGGATCATCGGGGGTTAGTGTTAGGTTTTTTTTAAGGGTTTTTTGGGTGGGTTTTATTTTTAGATTAGGGTATGGGCATGTAAAAGAGCTAAATGCCCTTTTAAGGGTGATGCCCATACAAATGCCCTTTTCAGGGCAATGGGGAGCTTAGGTTATTTTAGATAGTTTCTTTTATTTGGGGGGGTTGGTTGGCTGGTGGGTTTTACTGTTGGGGGGTGTTTGTATTTTTTTTACAGGTAAAAGAGTGGATATCTTTGGGGCAATGCCCATCAAAAGGCCCTTTTTAAGGGCCATTGGTAGTTTATTGTAGGCTAGGGTTTTTTTTATTTTGGGTGTGCTTTTTTATTTTGATAGGGCTATTAGATTAGGTGTAATTCCTTTTTATTTTTGATAATTTGGTTTTTTATTTTTCGAAATTTAGTGTTTGTTTTTGTAACTTAGTACTTTTAATAATGTTTAATAGTATATTTAAATAATTTGAGTAGGGTTAGATTTTTTTAATATGTCATTTATTTAATTGGTAGTTTAATCTGATTGTAGTATAATAGTTAGGATAGGTTAATTAATAGTTTAAAATAGTTTGTTTTAATTCTACAGGTAAGTTTTAATTTATATTAAGACAGGGATGTTGTAATTTTAATTTAAAGTTAGGGTTTTTTTAGGTTTAGGGGTTAATAGGTTTAGTTAGTGGTAGTGATGTGAGAGGCCAGAGGTATAGGGGTTAATACATTTATTTAGTGGCGGTGGTGTCGGGGAGCGGCGGGATAGAGGTTAATAACTTTATTTAGGTTGCGGCGGTGTCGGGGAGCTGAGGGATAGGGGTTAATAACTATATTTAGGTTGCGGCAATATCGGGGATCGGCGAGATAGGGGTTAAACATTTTAGTATAGTGGCAGCGTTTAGTGACAGGGTTTAAATAAAGTTGGGAAAAAGTCAAATGGACGCGAGATCGATGACTGCTAGTTAAAAACAGTCTGATGCTCATCGCATCTTTTTTTCAGCTTTTTTTATAAATAAGGAGAGCGTATTGAGATCCGCGGCCACAATGTTAGGCAAACAATACAGAAAGAAAAAAGAGGATGACGAATCAAACTCTGGAGGTGCGCTGGGCACCAAACAAATGGAAAACAAAAGATGGACGAAGATCGAAGGCTGCTCTCTCGGACAAAACCACAACGACCAAAAACAATCCTGGATGGAATGAAAAGAGGCGCCAATAGGGTGATATTGTATAAACAAAGTCAATTACAGCAAGCGACGATGATTATACTCACAAACGGGGCGGCACTGGATTGTGCCAGAACCAGCAGACCCGGACCTAATCGTCGCCCGGCAGACAAACACTCGATAGGACTCTCCAAGATGTCACGTGGGACCCTTCAACCAATCGGGTATGAGAACACGTCCACACCTTGCTCAGGACGGCCGCTCCACCAATCCACAGACGGCCTGGATACACACCTTCCTCCCCTGGGATCACAGCAGGAAGACCGTACTCAGTGAATACTTCATAAGATACACAGGGCGGATGGTGCTAGCGTCCAATATCCACCAGACCAAGGAACCTAATAACGAATTCACAGGAAAGGACTCCAAAGGGGTATAATTAAAACAATTTATTAAAAGTTTTAAAAAGAAACCAGCAACGCGTTTCTCGGCTGCACAGAGCCGTTTCATCAGGCTATAGTAATGTTTTACACACACCTGCTGTATTAATACCCCTCTGGACCAATGAAAACACTACTTCGTAGAACACTCCCCCATTGTCAATGTTGTCATGTCACAAATTAACAAGAGAAATTTCTATACAACTTAATGCTAGATGCTAATTAATCATATCATCAGAAACAAATGTGATATTTGACACATAATAGTAACAAAATTACATTAAATTTGCACACAGTTTTAAATAATCCCAATCTCAAGGTATATTCGCTATTATAGCTGCAAGATATTACAATCCTCTAAGGATAGATTACGCCAACATTAGAACAGGTATTCATCTAATACATAACCAAGATCTGTCTACAATCTATCTGACACTATTGAAACCATTTGTCATATTATTAGTATAACTGCATTGATAGACGTAAAACTTTAATAGATACTATATCCTAGAATAATTACTGACTGCAATATAATAACAATACTGTTTGTTTATAAGAACTTGATAATGTCCACATGCCTTCTATTAATCCAGACAGTGGATACCCTCCAACTCTCCCTGGATTCACATAACTGCTATAACTGGACTAATTTCGAACAATAATAAAAGCCAAAAAATATACAGTGAAATAGATTAGTTGAAAGCTGCCAAATCTATATTCATGTTGAGACCAACTGGAAGTAACGTCTGAAGTCTATATATCCAGAAGGTCTCTCTCTGTCTAAGTCTGAAAAAACGATTATAAAAATCAGATTTAGGGATATGTTCTATAGGAGTGATCTTAAAACAATTTGTATCTCCATTATGTTTCTGATGGCAGTGTCTGGGTACACTGTGTAGTTTGAAATTGTTTTTAATATTTCTATGGTGTTCTGACCAATGTTAGGCAAACGTATTGATGCCGGTGAATGCAACAAAGTTGACAACTTGATACATATCCCCCATTGTTTCATCCCAGAGAACAACATTGCCTCCCTTATCGATAGACTTGATGACCACATTTGGAGCATTGAAAAGTTCATCAAAGGCCTCTTTCTTTTTTAGAGATTGTCATTCACAATACCTGTGTATAGCAGATCTTGTATATCTCTTTCTACCATTTTTACAAAAAGAGTAACGGGGGCTAGGTGGAAAGTTGGGGCATAAAAGTAGATTTCTTTTTTAAATGAGATATAATCCTAACTTTCGTCTGAATATTTTGTTGTATAGAATCATAACCATCTGGCTCTGATTCATTGTATAGACATTCTAAATCTTGTAGTGCTAGTCAGTCTTCAGTAATCAAATGAACATAATCAATTAAATGTTTGGTTTTATTTTTAAACATCAGAGATAGAACCACTCATCTAGCAAATTTATTAAGGTCTTTAAGAAATTCAAAATTTATCAAGACCACTTGACAGACAAAAAGAAAGTCCTTTTTTTAAGAACGTTCATATGTCCTACATTTAACTTAAATGAAGACAGATTGATCACTTGAAGATTATCACTAGGAGTGCTTAGTAAGCTCTGCGACCTTTCCGGCCCAATGAGCGATTGTTCTGGGGTCTCTCCTGACTTTATCTGTAATCCCTGTACCTTGTTTGACAATATAGGTAACGTCTCCCTCCGGAAGCAGAATTTGTCCCTATTCCTTCTGTTCCTGCCCCTCTCCTTCTTGTGAACTGCCCTGTCCAGTACGCACTTCGTTTTTTGAAAAATGTGTGTCTAGCTTAATATCTGAACTATCTGTGCCAGAGTCATAGGAACCTCGAACAGAGCGATATGAATAGACTTGTTTCTTTCTATAGTCCTACTGATCTCTTACAAGTTTTCACCCTTTACCTTAATTTAATTTCAGATTGTAGTCTTGCTATCTGTTCTTGTATATCACTATTTGGTTTAGCGAAATTGGTGTTTCCTTCAAAACTATTAGCCACCTTGAGTGCCTCTTATGCCTGTAATTTAGTCTTTTCTAATCTTTCTTTATTTCTTTTGATCATCTTATTCATCAGGATGATGGAACATTCTGACAAGCTGATGTTCCATTCATCCATGAATTAATCTCCTCCTTCATCTTCCCTAAGGTTAGTACCAGGGTCCAATTTTAATCTTAGTCCTCTAGGTATTATTTCTTTTTGGACATAGTTCTCTAGGCTTGAAATTCAGCTCTAAGTTTGACCTGTTTTTATAATTTTTAAAAAGCTACAAAAATGTTAACCAATTCTCCCTCCTTATCCTTGTCCTTAATCAAATTATTCATTGAAAAGGTTGCAGAAAGTTCTGCTTTCCATGTTTCATCTGACATTGTGAACGCCATTATAAGGTGATGCTGAAAAAAGTTTACACCACTATCAATCAGAAACACAGATAATCTATGCCTAAACCTCAAAGGAGACCTACTGTATATATGGGTATAAACCTAGTCTAACAGGTATACAAAATAATTAAAAACTAATGATTGAGAGGATAAGTGGCAAAATTGATATGTGACAAAAATGTACATCTAAGGTATAAAGACCTTGCATGGAATGGTGCAGACCCTATAAGATTAGATATATCAAAAGACTATAAGAAGAGAAAACAGGATACATCATGATACACATTCCTACTAAAGATAGGGAATAAAGCACTCTTTTAAAATGTCAATATATTTATTCAGCGCCTACAATTCTAGGCAATAGTAGGCTTTAAGATTAAACTACAACACCTTAAAATAACAGCATATAAGAAAAAGTGCAAAAAATAAATACAAAATGTTAAAACAAAATCTAAGTCACGTGACTAGCAAGGGCCCATATAATAGTACACATCAGTAGCAAGCAAACTGCAGGACACAACGATTCCACAACACCCCAGCTGCACACAGAACCCCCTAGCAAAAGACAGGAGGCACGACCTGGGCAAGCTCACAATTAGGGATCTAAGTGGGTCTATAGTATAGGCAGGCTAGAGCAAAGTAAGCAGTAAGAAATTACTCAGCAGCCATTAGTATAAACAAGATTAGCAGGATTAACCCTTTAATGACTGCAGCACTTTTCCATTTTCTGTCCGTTTGGGACCAAGGCTATTTTTACATTTTTGCGGTGTTTGTGTTTAGCTGTAATTTTCCTCTTACTCATTTACTGTACCCACACATATTATATACCGTTTTTCTCGCCATTAAATGGACTTTCTAAAGATACCATTATTTTTATCATATCTTATAAATTACTCTAATTTTTTTTTATAAAATATGAGGAAAAAATGGAAAAAAACACACTTTTTCTAACTTTGACCCCCAAAATCTGTTACACATCTACAACCACCAAATAAATCCCATGCTAAATAGTTTCTAAATTTTGTTCTGAGTTTAGAAATACCCAATGTTTACATGTTCTTTGCTTTTTTTGTAAACTATAGGGCCATAAATACAAGTAGCACTTTGATATTTCCAAACCACTTTTTTTCAAAATGAGTGCTAGTTACATTGGGACACTGATATCTTTCAGGAATCCCTGAATATCCATTGACATGTATATATTTTTTTTTAGAAGACATCCCAAAGTATTGATCTAGGCCCATTTTGGTATATTTCATGCCACCATTTCACCGCCAAATGCGATCAAATAAAAAAAATTGTTCACTTTTTCACAAATTTTTTCACAAACTTTAGGTTTCTCACTGAAATAATTTACAAACAGCTTGTGCAATTATAGCATAAATGTTTGTAAATTCTTCTCTGGGATCCCCTTTGTTCATAAATAGCAGACATATATGGCTTTGGCGTTGCTTTTTGGTAATTAGAAGGCTGCTAAATGCCACTGCGCACCACACGTGTTTTATGCCCAGCAGTGAAGGGGTTAATTAGGGAGCATGTAGGGAGCTTGTATGGTTAATTTTAGCTTTAGTGTAGTGTAGTAGACAACCCCAAGTATTGATCTAGGCCCATTTTGGTATATTTCATGCCACCATTTCACCACCATATGCGATCAAATTTAAAAAAACGTTAAATTTTTCACAATTTTAGGTTTCTCACTGAAATTATTTACAAACAGCTTGTGCAATTATGGCACAAATGGTTGTAAATGCTTCTCTGGGATCCCCTTTGTTCAGAAATAGCAGACATATATGACTTTGGCGTTGCTTTCTGGTAATTAGAAGGCCGCTAAATGCTGCTGCGCATCACACGTGTATTATGGCTAGCAGTGAAGGGGTTAATTAGGTAGTTTGTAGGGAGCTTGCAGGGTTAATTTTAGCTTTATTGTAGAGATCAGCCTCCCATCTGACACATCCCACCCCCTGATCCCTCCCAAACAGCTCCCTTCCCTCCCCCACCCCACAATTGTCCCCGCCATCTTAAGTACTGGCAGAAAGTCTGCCAGTACTAAAATAAAAGGTTTTTTTAATTTGTTCTTTTTTTTTTTTTAGCATATTTACATATGCTGCTTTGTAGAATCCCCCCTTAGCCCCCAACCTCCCTGATCCACCCCCAAAACAGCTCTCTTACCCTCCCCCTCTGCATTATTGGGGGCCATCTTGGGTACTGGCAGCTGTCTGCCAGTACCCAGTTTCAAGAAAAAAACGTTTTTTTTAAAAAAAAATATAGAAATTCTGTAGTGTAGCTTCCCCCCCCCCACAGACAAACCCCAACACCTTAATTGATTTATAAAAAAAAAACTTTTATTCCCTGTTTTTTGCATTTTTTTGTTTAACTTTTTTCTGTAGTGTAGCGGTTCCCACCCGCTCCCTCCCCGTGCACGCGCCCGCCCCCGCCCTTCCGTGCACGTGCGCGCGTCAGTGCGTGCCCCCGATCATCCACGTCCACGATCCCGCCCCCCCTGCACGTCACCAAGGCCATCGATGGCCACCACCCGCCTCCCACAAGCCTCCCACCCACCAACGCGGTAAGCCAACAATCTCCAGTGCAGAGAGGGCCACAGAGTGGCTTTCTCTGCACCGGATGGCTTAAAAAGGTTATTGCAGGATGCCTCGATATCGAGGCATCACTGCAATAACCGGAAAGCAGCTGGAAGCGAGCAGGATCGCTTCCAGCTGCTTTCCAGACCGAGGATGTGCAGGGTACGTCCTTGGTCGTTAAGGGTATTTTTTTAGAGGACGTACCCTGCACGTCCTCGGTCGTTAAGGGGTTAAACAGAGTAGACCAGCATCACTTAGAAAGACATAGCTGTAAAATAGCAGCAAGTTCATGCAGTGGATAAATATATGAGTTCCTCCATGGGCGGAGCTAAAATGAGTACTTAACCGCTAACATAGGATGCACTAACCAGCCCTGAGGAAGCCCCGTCTACCAAGAGAAGTAGGGGGTGAAACGCGCATAGGCATTGGTTGTTTGTGCCACGTGACCACGCCCATCGCATCGGAGCGATTGCTGTTACTAGCCGCAGAAGTTCTGCGGTGTTTTTGAAGCAGGCAAATGTTTGAACTCTCAGCAAATGAACGTGAAGAACGTGATGTTCTAGAGATGTGTCTGGAAATGAGCTGATTTTACGGATGTGTGGTGATTACATCTGAGCAGATCGCACCTTGAAGCTGAGTGAGAGGCTTAGGGCTGAGCAGCATTTATTATCTGGATACAGATAAGTCTGGCTTACCATCCTTTGTTACTTTGCATCAGGATCTGGAGTTACATATAAATGTGACTGAAATTGTTCCAGTATACCGCACTGTGGAGGGATTATCACTGAGGGTGACCCTTTTTACGAGGAACTCATATATTTATCCACTGCATGAACTTGGTCTACTTTGTTTAATTCTGCTAATCTTGCTTATACTAACGGCTGCTGAGTAATTTCTTACTGCTTACTTTGCTCTAGCCTGGCTATACTACAGGTCATTGCGACCCACTTAGATCCCTTATTGTGAGCCTGCCCAGGTAGTGCCTCTCGGCTTTTGCTAGGGGGTTCTGTGTGCAGCTGGGGTGTAGTGGAATCGTTCTGTCCTGCAGTTTGCTTGCTACTGATGTGTACTATTATATTATATGTACTATTATATGGGCCCTTGCTAGTCACGTGACTTAGATTTTGTTTTAACATTTTGTATTTATTTTTTGCACTTTTTCTTATATGCTGTTATTTTAAGGTGTTGTAGTTTAAGTTTATAGACTACTATTGCCTAGAATTGTAGGCGCTGAATAAATATATTGACATTTTAAAAGAGTGCTTTATTCCCTATCTTTAGTAGGAATGTGTATCATGATGTATCCTGTTTTCTCTTCTTATAGTCTTTTGATATATCTAATCTTTATACCTTAGATGTACATTTTTGTCACCTGTCATATATATATATGTTATGAGTAAAGTCTGAACTCCGGGTAATCCTAGGATTGTAATATAATGTAATTCCCCCATCTACACTATTTTTTTTGCCTCTGCCTGGGGGGGGGGGGGTCAAGGAAGGTGTCCCCTTTAAACCCCCCAGGCGGAGGCAAAAAAGATAGTGAAGATGTGTGAATTACAGTTCATCGTATATATGTTTGATGCAGCAACTCAACGCACTTTGAGAAGATTTATCATGTTACATTGGGCTTTACCCACAGCCGCTAGGGTAATGTTGGGTTTACCCAGGTAATGCTAGGATATCACAACTTCTTACTTTACCCGCAACATATATTTAAATATATAAATATATATGTGTGTGTATGTGTATATATATATATATATATATATATATGTGTGTGTGTGTGTATATATATATATATATATATATATATATATATATGTGTGTGTGTGTGTGTGTGTGTATGTGTGTGTATATATATATATATATATATATATATATATATATATATATATATATATATATATAAGTGTGTGTGTATATGTGTATATATATATATATATATATATATATATATATATATATATATATATATATATATATATATATATATATATAGTGTAGCAAGAATCTTTGGGAACCACTGTCTTCTAGGGTTTAAATGCAATAGAGGACAATCCAGTTAACGTTTTCAAACCTTTATTTTCTTCCAAAATAGCAAGGTGACTTTAACAGCAGCATACAGTTTGTTCACAGGTAAGGCAAAAGGACAAGTTTCTCTGCACAAGCTTTCAAAACAGCAAATCTCTGCATTGTCTGCAGCAACACAAATGTCCTTTACAGAATGTTACAGCAAACAGAAATCCAGCAAAACATTTAGTACATAAAATGTATATTTTTCACAACAAATCATACCAGCCCTCCTGCCTGGCTGTAATCTCCTTAGCTAGAGAAATACTTCCCTTTTAAACCCTAGGAGCAGTAATCATGAACTACACCTGAGTTTGATTGTCTTTAATAGCTGTAAGGTATTCACAACTAAAAAACATTAATCACTTCCCCGGGGTTTCTTAGCAAAATGGTAAAGTGAAATGTATTAAACTTTGTCTAATATATACTCCCTCTATCACCAAACCAGACTTTCTGTCACAATATATGTGTGTGACTAAAGAAAAACAAAAATCGAATATAGATTTAGCATCCCCTCTTTTAGATGAAAAAAAAGAAAAGTAAAAAAATCTGAATTTCCCTTTAAGATGAATGCTCTGCTCTCTCCAGGGACCACAGTTTGATCATCTTCAAGTAGTAAATAAATATTATTTTTTATTAAAATCTTTCCCATCTCTTGCCCTGGTTTCTCATTAATTGTAGGTAATGATTAGCTCCTGTGCATAGTTATGGTGCCATTAACAGGTTCCCCATCCAGTCTTTGTTTTATTCTATGCAGCTGGTTCACAGAGATGAGCTTCGGGGAATCAGCTAAGTAGAATAACATAGTAACTTGGGATGCTGAAGTAGGTGTTAGTGAATCTAGCACTGGGTTTATAGGTGTTTCTTTTTTTCACCTGGTTGATAGATGTATCAGTTTCCTCCACTGTGCAGGTCCCATATTAACAGGAGATATCTGCACAGCCAGTAGTATTATTGGCACAAGCTTTTGTTACAAAAGTTCAGTGTGGGATCTGAATATTCCTTTGCCGTTTCACCCACTCGTTCTTGTGTATAGCTGCTTGTCTGTGGGGGGAGGGTGTATTTGTGGTTTGGGAAATAAAAAAAACTCTTTGACAGAAATTGTAGGGAAAGTTAACCAATGATTCATTGTAAAATTGGAATTGAAAATATTATTTCCAGGTTTAATCATCAAAAAATATCCTAACATTTTACAAATGCAACAGTTTCAAATAAATATCAACGTTTTATATAATGTAAAAAAAATAGAAACATGTAATTTATGGAGACACGTCATGGTGTTTTATCACATATTTGTAAGTGTGGCTCCAAACTTATGTCAGTGAAATGCTTCACATAGCAGAGGGACCCCCAGATACTGCATGTGCCATATAAGCGATGTTAATGCATCATTATGACACCAGTAAACCACATAAGCCTACTTTATGGCAAGCAAGACCACAGCTGACATATGGTTAGCGCTCCGGGATACATGCGCACAAGTTAGGGTTTCACCTCAGCCATATTTTCCTGAACACGTTTGAGTTACACATGTTGCAGAGTGTGCAGAGGGGAACATGCACTGCACCTCTGGACAGAACAGGAATAGTGATCCTGGACAGCACTATTGATGTTCCTCCCTGCACACCCTGCAGCATGTGTAACTCATACGTGTCCAGGAAAACATGGCTGAGGTGGCAAACCTAGCACAAGTCAACAAACCCAGGTGAGACTGAAATTGCCCTGCATGTCACAGTCCTGTAACCACACAAGCTTTTACTAGCCCTGATCAGTGCCCCAAGGAGGTATCTCCTGCATGCACCCCCTAATGAGCACACTGCACACTCCAGTCCACCTTGCTGGCCAGATCACATTTAAGTACAATTTTATATTTGCTAAGTACAGGGGGTCAAGTCGAGCAGGAACGCATTGGAACAGAGTTCCTGTACTATTTTTGTAGGAGGAACTAAGTTCCCTCTGGACAGAGAACACAAACACTTCAGTAAACACTGCTGCTGCTGGTGGGAGTAGCTGGAGCACAGTCTGGTTAGAGGAATAGTGAGATCCTCTAGTAATAGGCATTAACACTTCCTACAATATACTAAGGGGCCTAGTTATCAAGCCGTCAACCTCAAATACGCTGGAATTCCGCAGCGTATTTGTGGCGAGGCTGATACGCCTTAGTTATCAAAGGCTCGAGACCGGCAAAAGTAGAATTTTGTGACGTAAGCATCGATCCGCCGGACTCAGTCCGACACAGATCGATTCTTACGTCACTCCAGATGTTCCGCACACAAGTGCGGCACATTCTCACTACTTTTGCTAGTTATCAAAAAACTAGCAGGTACGCTCGGCACTTTTACAGCCCAGCGTACCTGGTTTTCAATCCGCCACCCCTGGAGGCGGCGGATCCCATAGGAATCAATGGGAGTCTGACCATAGCGAAAGTACAAGTTCGCTGCTGACAGACATCCCATTGATTTCTATGGGAGCTGTCTACACCTAACACCCTAACATGTACCCCGAGTCTAAACACCACTAATCTGTCCCCCCTACACCGCCGCAACAAAATAAATGTATTACCCCCTAAACCGCCGCTCCCGGAGCCCACCGCAACTATAATAAATGTATTAACCCCTAAACCGCCGCTCCCTGAACCCGCCGCAACCTATATTAAATGTATTAACCCCTATCCTGCCCCCCCTACACCGTCGCCACCTATAATAAATTTATTAACCCCTAATCTGCCCCCCCTACACCGTCGCCACCTATAATAAATTTATTAACCCCTAATCTGCCCCCCACTACACCGCCGCCAGTGTAATAAAATTATTAACCCCTAAACCTAAGTCTAACCCGAACCCTAACGCCCCCCTAACTTAAATATTAATTAAATAAATATAAATAAATTAACTCTTATTAACTAAATGAATCCTATTTAAAACTAAATACTTACCTTTAAAATAAACCCTAATATAGCTACAATATAAATAATAATTATATTCTAGCTATCTTAGGATTTATTTGTATTTTACAGGCAACTTTCAATTTATTTTAACCAGGTACAATAGCTATTAAATAGTTATTAACTATTTAATAGCTTACCTAGCTAAAATAAAGAGAAATGTACCTGTTAAATAAATCCTAACCTAAGTTACAATTACACCTAACACTACACTATACTTTAATAAATTATTCCTATTTAAAAATAAATACTTACCTGTAAAATAAACCCTAAGATAGCTACAATATAATTAATAATTATATTATAGCTATCTTAGGATTTATATTTATTTTACAGGTAACTTTGTATTTATTTTAGCTAGTTAGAATAGTTATTAAATAGTTATTAACTATTTAATAACTACCTAGCTAAAAGAAATACAAAATTACCTGTAAAATAAATCCTAACTTAAGTTACAATTAAACCTAATACTACACTATCATTAAATTAATTAAATAAACTACCTACAAATAACTACAATTAAATACAATTACATAAACTAACTAAAGTACAAAAAATAAAAAAAGCTAAGTTACAAAAAATAAAAAAATAAGTTACAAACATGTTAAAAATATTACAACAATTTTAAGCTACTTACACCTAATCTAAGCCCCCTAATAAAATAACAAACCCCCCCAAAATAAAAAAATGCCCTACCCTATTCTAAATTAAATACATTTCAAAGCTCTTTTACCTTACCAGCCCTTAAAAGGGCCATTTGTGGGGGCATGCCCCAAAGAAAACAGCTCTTTTGCCTGTAAAAGAAAAATACAACCCCCCCCAACATTAAAACCCACCACCCACATACCCCTAATCTAACCCAAACCCCCCTTACAAAAACCTAACACTAATCCCCTGAAGATCATCCTACCTTTAGTTGTCTTCACTCAGCCGAGCCATCGATGGAACTGAAGAGGACATCCGGAGCGGAAGAAGTTAATCCTCCAAGCGGCGCTGAAGAAATCTTCCATCCGATGAAGTCATCATCCAGGGGGCGCTGAAGAAAAGTCTTCGATCCGGCCGATGTCATCTTCAAAGAGGCGCTGAAGAGGTCTTCTATCCGGGCGAAGTCATCTTCCAAGCCTGGTCTTGAATCTTCCTTCCGCCGACGCGGAACCACCTTCTTCACCGACGGACTACGACGAATGACGGCTCCTTTAAGGGACGTCATCCAAGATGGCGTCCCCTCAATTCCGATTGGCTGATAGGATTCTATCAGCCAATCGGAATTAAGGTAGGAAAAATCTGATTGGCTGATGGAATCAGCCAATCAGATTGAGCTTGCATTCTATTGGCTTTTCCGATCAGCCAATAGAATGCAAGCTCAATCTGATTGGCTGATTGGATCAGCCAATCGGATTGAACTTGAATCTGATTGGCTGATTCCATCAGCCAATCAGAATTTTCCTACCTTAATTCCGATTGGCTGATAGAATCCTATCAGCCAATCGGAATTGAGGGGACGCCATCTTGGATGACATCCCTTAAAGGAGCCGTCATTCGTCGTAGTCCGTCAGTGAAGAAGGTGGTTCCGCGTCGGCGGAAGGAAGATTCAAGACCCGGCTTGGAAGATGACTTCGCCCGGATAGAAGACCTCTTCAGCGCCTCTTTGAAGATGACATCGGCCGGATCGAAGACTTTTCTTCAGCGCCGCCTGGATGATGACTTCATCGGATGGAAGATTTCTTCAGCGCCGCTTGGAGGATTAACTTCTTCCGCTCCGGATGTCCTCTTCAGAGTGAAGACAACTAAAGGTAGGATGATCTTCAGGGGATTAGTGTTAGGTTTTTGTAAGGGGGGTTTGGGTTAGATTAGGGGTATGTGGGTGGTGGGTTTTAATGTTGGGGGGGTTGTATTTTTCTTTTACAGGCAAAAGAGCTGTTTTCTTTGGGGCATGCCCCCACAAATGGCCCTTTTAAGGGCTGGTAAGGTAAAAGAGCTTTGAAATGTATTTAATTTAGAATAGGGTAGGGCATTTTTTTATTTTGGGGGGGTTTGTTATTTTATTAGGGGGCTTAGATTAGGTGTAAGTAGCTTAAAATTGTTGTAATATTTTTAACATGTTTGTAACTTATTTTTTTATTTTTTGTAACTTAGCTTTTTTTATTTTTTGTACTTTAGTTAGTTTATGTAATTGTATTTAATTGTAGTTATTTGTAGGTAGTTTATTTAATTAATTTAATGATAGTGTAGTATTAGGTTTAATTGTAACTTAAGTTAGGATTTATTTTACAGGTAATTTTGTATTTCTTTTAGCTAGGTAGTTATTAAATAGTTAATAACTATTTAATAACTATTCTAACTAGCTAAAATAAATACAAAGTTACCTGTAAAATAAATATAAATCCTAAGATAGCTATAAAATAATTATTAATTATATTGTAGCTATCTTAGGGTTTATTTTACAGGTAAGTATTTATTTTTAAATATGAATAATTTATTAAAGTATAGTGTAGTGTTAGGTGTAATTGTAACTTAGGTTAGGATTTATTTAACAGGTACATTTCTCTTTATTTTAGCTAGGTAAGCTATTAAATAGTTAATAACTATTTAATAGCTATTGTACCTGGTTAAAATAAATTGAAAGTTGCCTGTAAAATACAAATAAATCCTAAGATAGCTAGAATATAATTATTATTTATATTGTAGCTATATTAGGGTTTATTTTAAAGATAAGTATTTAGTTTTAAATAGGATTCATTTAGTTAATAAGAGTTAATTTATTTATATTTATTTAATTAATATTTAAGTTAGGGGGGCGTTAGGGTTAGGGTTAGACTTAGGTTTAGGGGTTAATAATTTTATTACAGTGGCGGCGGTGTAGTGGGGGGCAGATTAGGGGTTAATAAATTTATTATAGGTGGCAACGGTGTAGGGGGGGCAGATTAGGGGTTATTAAATTTATTATAGGTGGCGACGGTGTAGGGGGGGCAGGATAGGGGTTAATAGGTTTAATATAGGTTGCGGCGGGTTCAGGGAGCGGCGGTTTAGGGGTTAAACTATTTATTTAGTTGCGGAGAGGTGTGGGATCAGCAGGATAGGGGTTAATAATTTTATGATAGAGGGCGACGGTGTAGGGGGGGCAGGATAGGGGTTACTAGGTATACTGTAGGTGGCAGCGGTGTCCGGGAGCGGCGGTTTAGGGGTTAATACATTTATCAGAGTTGCGAGAGGGTCTAGGAGCGACGGTTTAGGGGTTAATAACTTGATTTAGTTGCGGGGGCTCCGGGGGCACCGGTATAGGGATAGAACAGTGTAGTTTAGTGTGAGTGCTTAGTGACAGGCTAGCAATAAAGCTGGGAAAAAGCCGAAGGGCAGCGAGATCGGATGAGTGATAACTGTCACAGTCCGCTGCTCATCGCCCCGTGGCTTTTTGACAGCTTTATTTGATAACTTAGGCGTACTTTTTCAGGTCCGCTGCGGCGATGTGAGGCGAGCTTAGGCGGGCGTATTGGGCCGGCGAAGCCAGAAAAGTAGACGGCTTGATAACTACCCCCCCAGATGTAAGACTGTCAGTGGTCCTGCTGTGTGATTACCCCGCAATGTGTGTAACATATGGTGCTTACATGTCTGTGTGGTTTATTCTGGGGTTATTTAGCTCCTCTCAGCAGAAATAGGACTATTGAACCTTAAATGGGTGAGGCTCTGTGAAAGAGGAGGATTCTTAGGCACAAAGGCAAGCATTAAACCATTCATTTGATTTAATGTGCTTTACATAGTAACATAGTAGATGAGATTGAAAAAATAAACCAGAAGTCCAACCTATACACATCTAATATTCTTACAAAAAACCTCCAGTTGATCATAAATTAATCCCATAAAATGTGACCCATTTAGCACAATCAATCATATCCCTGAATTCCACAATTTTATTGCTTATACAGTGAAAAAACGTTTCCGTTGCAGGAGATTAAATCTCCTTCATCCAGCCTTAAATTGTGACCTCTTGTCACAAAAAAATTCTTGGAATAAATAGAGCTTCTGCCATCTCTGTATATGGGCCTTGAATATATTTATATAAAGTCATCATGTCCCCTCTCAAGTGCATTTTTTCTAGAGAAAACAGACCCAGTTTGCCTAACCTCTAGCTTAAATTCTCCATTCCCTTTATTAGCTTTAGAGACCTTCTCTGAACTTTTTTAGGTCTGCAATGTCTTTTTCTTAGATAGGTCCCCAGAACTGCACTTAAGGTGAGGTTTTACCAGGTATTTATATAGTGACAGAATTATTCTTTCCTCCCTTGCATCAATGCCTTGTTTAATACATTCTAGTATCTTATTAGCCTTAGAAGCCACTGCCCTGCATTGTGTACCCATCTTTAGCTTGTTATCTATTACTATTCCCAAATCCCTTTCCTCCTCTGTTTGGCTAAGTCTTGTCCCATTTAAATAATACATTGCCTGCTTATTTTTTACTTCTAATATGTAGAACCTTAAATTTTGCCTTATTAAATCTCATCTCATTTCCATTTACTGCCCGTACTTCTAATTTTTGCAGATCCCCTCTGACCTAATGACCTTACATAACTTTGTATCATCTGCAAATATAGAGCTGTTGCTACTTAATCCTCACTCCAAATTATTAATAAAAATATTAAAAAGATCAGGGCCCAGTAATGATCTCTGGGGGACTCCACTGATTACCTTTGTCCAATCTGAGTATGATCCATTTACTACTACTCGTTGCTCCCTATCATTTACCCAGTTATTTATCCATGAGCTAACACTTTCAGCTATTCCCAGTCTCTTAATTTTGTACAATAATCTCTCATGTGGCACTGTATCAAATGCCTTTGCAAAGTATATCACATCAACTGATTCCCCTTTATCTATATTTTTACTTATTTTTACTTACTTTTTTATAGAATCTAATTAGATTAGTTTGACATGATCTATTTCTCATAAAACCATCCTGATTTAAACTCATAAACTCATAATCTTGTTTATACTCATCAATATTATCCCTTATAATCCCTTCAAGTATCTTCCCCACTATTGATGTCAGACTAACTGGTCTATAGCTTCCTGGATCAGCCCTGCTTCCCTTTTTGAAGAGTGGCACCACATCAGCTTTACGCCAGTCCTGGGGTATTATGCCTGAGGATAATGAGCCTTAAAAAATTAAGAATAGAGGTTTGTCTATAACAGTGCTAAATTACCGTAAAACCCTTGGGTGTATTCCATCTGGGCCTGGAGTTTTATTTACCTTAATATTATCCAATTTTTTCATGATATCCTCTCGTCATAACCCAGTTAATGGTACAGGCTTGTATGTTAGTTTGTTTCAAAGTATCCTCCATTGGTTCCTCTCTTGTGTGTACTGAAGAAAAGAACTGATTTAGTACCTCAGCCTGTCTTTCACCTAAATTACGAGTTTTGAGCTTAACAGGGCGCGAAAAAAACGCCAAAAAATTGCGTTATTTGCACTCTCCATAGCACTGCCATTATGCCATTACTGAAAAGCCTCCTTCTGCTGTGCGATATAGTGCGTTAAGCTCAATACCACACAAAAGCCGAGGGCTGAGTTTACGTGCTCATGCACGCTTTCCCTTATAGTAATCAATGGGGAGAAAGTGTTAGAAAATAAAACTAACACCTGAAGTGCGGAATGGCGATCACTATAACGCAACCCCATTAATGTCTATGGGGGAAAGAAAGTTACATTTAAACCTAACACCCTAACATAAACCACTAGTCTAAACACCCCTAATCCGCTGCCCCCGACATCGCCGACACTCTAATAAAGTTATTAACCCCTAAACCGCCGCTCCCTGACATCGCCGCCTCTAAATAAACCTATTAACCCTTAAACCGCCGCTCCCTTGCATCGCCGCCACTAAATAAACCTATTAACCCTTAAACCGCTGCTCCCCAACATCGCCACCACTAAATAAAATGATTAACCCCTAAACCGCCGCTCCCCGACATCGCCACCATTAAATAAACCTATTAACCCCTAAACCTTCGGCCTCCCACATCGCCACCACTAAATAAACCTATTGACCCCTAAACCACCGGCCCCCACATCGCAAAACACTAAACTTTTAACCCCTTAACCTAACACCCCGTAACTTTAAATTAAAATTACAATATAACTATATTTAAATAAATAAAAACTTACTTTTGAAATAAAAATTAACCTAACATTAAACTATAAATTAACCTAACCTTACTATTCTAATAAAATAAAAAGAAATACTAATTAAAAATCCTAAATTACAAATTTTAAAATCTAATCCTACATAAAAATTAAAAAAAAATATAACATTACAAAAAAATAAACACTAAAATTACGAAAAATAAAAAACACTAAGATTACAAAAAAATAATAAACAAAATGATCAAAAATAAAAACAATTACACCTAATCTAAAAAAAAAACCCCTAACCTACAATAAACTACCAATAGCCCTTAAAAGGGCCTTTTGTAGGGCATTTCCCTAAGTTAAACAGCTCTTTTATCTGGAAAAAAATACAAAGTTCCCCCAACAGTAAAACCCACCACAAACCAACCCCCCAAAATAAAAAAACCTAACTCTAAAAAAAAAACTAAGCTACCCATTGTTTCTAAAGGGGCATTTTATTTTTTTATATAATAATTTTTATTGAGGTAGAATTCAATATACAACAAACATCTGATAGCTCTAGGGATGTATAAGTACAGAAGAAGCTAAAGGGGCATTTGTATGGGCATTGCCCTTAAATGGGTATTCAGCTCTTTTACAATTTGCCTAAAGCCCTAATCTGAACCCCCCCCCCAAAAAAAAAACAACTAACACTAACCTCAGAATATCTACTCACGGTTCTTGAATTCCGGACATCCATCTCCATCCAGGCGGCGAGAAGTCTTCATCCAGGCGGCGAGAAGTCTTCATCCAGACGGCAACATCTTCATCCATCCCAAGGCGTCTTCTATCTTCATCCCGGCAGCACGGAACGGAGCTATCCTGGAAGCCGATGCCATCCTGCACGGGGCGTCCTCTTCATACGGTCACTGCCGTACACTTAAGCTTCAATGCAAGGTACCCATTGCAAAATGGCGTACCTTGCATCCTTATTTGAACAGCCAATAGGATTTCAGTAGCTCTCATCCTATTGGCTGATTTGAATTTGAAGAATCAAATCAGTCAATAGGAATGCAAGGTACGCCATTTTGAAATGGGTACCATAGAAATAATAAGAAATAATTGTTAGAAATAATAAGAAATAATTGAAATGGGTACCATGCATTGAAGCTTCAGTGTACAGCGGTGACCGTATGAAGATGACGCTCCGCGCAGGATGGCATGGGCTTCCAGGATAGCTCAGCTCTGTGCCTCCGGGAGGAAGATAGAAGATGCATCCGGGATGGATGAAGATGTTGCCGCCTGGATGAAGACTTCTCGCCGCCTGGATTTAGACTTCTCGCCGTTTGGATGGAGATGGATGTCTGGACTTCAGGAACCGTGAGTAGATATTCTGGGGTTAGTGTTAGTTTATTGTTTTTTTTGGGCGGTGTTTTTTTTTTAGATTAGAGCTTTAGGCAAATTGTAAAAGAGCTGAATGCCCTTTTAAGGGCAATGCCCATACAAATGCCCCTTTAAGGGCAAAGAGTAGCTTAGTTTTTTTTTAGAGTTAGGTTTTTTATTTTGGGGGATTGGTTGGGTGGTGTGTTTTACTGTTGGGGGGGGATTTGTATTTTTTTCCAGGTAAAAGAGCTGTTTAACTTAGGTAAATGCCCTACAAAAGGCCCTTTTAAGGGCTATTGGTAGTTTATTGTAGGTTAGGGGGTGTTTTTTTAGGGTTATTAGATTAGGTATAATTGTTTTTATTATTGATAATTTTGTTTATTATTTTTTGTAATCTTAGTGTTTTTTATTTTTCGTAATTTTAATGTTTATTTTTTTTGTAATGTTAGTTTTTTTAAATTTTTTCGTAGGATTAGTTTTTTTAAAATTTGTAATTTAGGATTTTTAGTTGGTATTTTTTTATTTTATTAGAAGAGTAAGGTTAGGTTAATTTATAGTTTAATGTTAGGTTTATTTTATTTCACAGGTAAGTTTTTATTTATTTAAATATAGTTATATAGTAATTTTAATTTAAAGTTAGGGGGAGTGTTAGGTTTAGAGGTTAATAGGTTTATTTAGTGGTGGCGATGTGGGAGGCCGGAGGTTTAGGCATTAATAGGTTTATTTAGTAGCGGCAATGTCGGGGATTGGCGGTTTAGAGGTTAATATATTTAAATAGTGTTGGCGATGTGGGTGGATGGCAGATTAGGGGTTAATAAATTTATTTAATAGTTACGATGTGGGTGGGCGGCAGATTAGGGGTTAATAAGTTTTAAACAGTTTTTGTAATTCAGGAGTGCGGTGATTTAGGGGTTAATAGGTAGTTTATGGGTGTTAGTGTACTTTGTAACATTTTAGTTATGAGTTTTGTGTAACATTTTTGTTACACAAAATCCATAACTACTGCTCACAGATCGCGGTATGAATCGTGTCGGTATGGAGCATAAAGCAAGCATTTTAGCCGAAACGCACAACCTGTAATACCCGTGCTATGGAAATTCCACACTCAAACGTCATTTTTTTGAGTGCGGAATGGACTTTGTGTTAAAGGCTAGAATGCTTGCGGTATAGCTATACCGCCGCGACTCGTAATATGTGTTCCTGGCCATTCCACGCGCAATTGCCAATTTTTTAGTGGTATAGCTGTACGGCAAAACTCGTAATCTAGGTGTTTGTTAATAATGCTGATTGGATCAGCCAATAGAATTGAAGCTCAATCCTTTTAGCTGATTGCATCAGCCAATAGGAATTTTTCACCTTTAATTCCGATTGGCTGATAGAATTCTATCAGCCAATCGCAATTCAAAGGACGCTATCTTGGATGACGTCCCTTAAAGGAACCTTCATTCTTCGTCTTGGGTGACAGGACTCATATTTGAGCAGTGTATTACCAGCCGTGTCCCCGGACAGTGAGATCCAGGAAGTTAACACTTTCAGTGCTGTGTTCACCTGTAAATTCGATTCCGCATTTATTGCGGTTCAGATAACTGCAGAATTGATCCGCTTCCTGATCGTCACAGTCCAGGATGAAGAAAAGGTCATCAATGTAACAATAATATTGAATTATCTTTTCCTTAAAGGGATTCACATCCCCAAAGACATGGGACAGCTCCAACCAACCCATAAACAGGTTGGCATAGGAGGGGGCAAAGTTGGCCCCCATTGCTGTCCCACATCTTTGGAGATAGTACAAACACCCCCCCCCCCCAACAGTAAAACCCACCAAGCCGGTTTACAATGCCGCCCGTAAGAACAAGAGAATGTGGTGTTTTATTGTGATCTCATGAGTTTATAGTAATGCAAATAATAGCATTTACACAGATCGTTCATCTTTCACAATGAACGATCTGTGTAAATGCTGAAGACAAGGTGGGTTTATTCAATCTACATTATTTAAAAGTGAACTTTATTATCCATACTTTAAAGCCAGTATACATATATTGCTTTTTCGCCTCTACACCTTACTAAACACCAAGAGCCTTTCTGGTATAGGGTGTCACATTGACCAGCACAAGGTGGAGGAATCATATGTGTTATGTGAATTTAAGGATGATACAACAGACTTCTATAACAATATAGTACAAACCTTGGACAGTTTGTTCTTTGAGATGGACACCTTAAGGAAAAATGATATCAAGCTAGATCTAGACATCAGATCATTTTTACTATATAGGCACGAAAAGCGCATCCCAAGGGGGTTGCGTATTAGGAAATTTCCATCGTTTGTTGTATCAGATTCAGAGTTTATAACAAAATGGAATACAGTATTAGATACGTGTTCATTTGCACTGATTGACCTATTAATTAATTATAAAAAACAACAAAGGAGGGATCTGCTAACAGAATTGAAGGATACACAAACAAAACTTAAGAACTACCAACAAGATCTAGACTTCAAAAAATATGATAAACAATTTGAAGTTAAGATGAATACCTTCAAAAGGAAACTGTGGCAGTTCAAATCAAGAAAAATGAGTTGAGACAAGAAAGATTATGACTCAAAACAGGTGTACAAATGGACACAAGACGATTACTCTAGAAATGGCTACAAACGAAATTCAAAGAACAGAAATAAAGAATCAAACTGAAAATGGAATAAAAAAGGGAAAACCGTAACGTTTTCAGAAACTGAATACGAATGTAACTCTTCAGATGGGGATGTATGTGAGGAAGGAGCTACTGCAGCAGAATTACAACAAGAGGACCACATTCAAAATCCTGATATTCCTACCGTACAGTCAAAAAATGAGAAGCAAAGGACAGTACATGTGGGCAGAAGAAAAAAAAACACACAGAGGGAGAAGAGGGGGACGCAAAAAAATCCCAAAGAACAACAGAGGGAAAGTACGAGAATATTACAGAAATCTTATTTAACCAGTTCACAGAAGGTGACGAAAAAATATGCATAGACAAAAATGTGATTAATCTGTCTTCTTTTACCCTTACCCCCATGCAGGTGAATGTTCTATCTAAAGGTCTAAATGTTGTGCCCCCTCATCATTTCAATATGTTTGAAACTGTCCTAGACATCAACAGGTTTGCTAGGAATATTACATTACAAAAGCATTTTTTTGCTAATGATGAGGAGTCACAGAAAGATATTGACCTAAACACTAAGAAGGAAGTCAGTGCTCAGATCTCTACCCCAGCAGAATTGAATTTTTCAGAATTAAATACTGTGCAAAATTTAGAAAAACTCTTAGAAGAGGGTGATGGAGGTTCAGGTGATCTTCTAGAAGAAAGGAATATTTCACTTAAACATATTAAGAATAAAAGTACATTTTACCCAATGCATATATGTTCCAACATTTTAGATGTCTTTACAAAACAACAGAAGTCAAACTTAGGGCCCTAAATGAATCTATTCTTAATAAAACTAAGAAACAACATACAAATCTAACACCAAAGGATCTGCCCTTAGAGAATTGTCTGACAATGAGAATATCATAATTAGGCCGTCAGACAAAGGAGGGAACGTGGTGGTCCTTAATAGGTCAGAATATGTAACGGAGGTCAGAAGACAATTAAGGGATAAAAATGTATATGTAAAATTAACAGAAAACCCCACCAACAGGTTTCAGAAAGAAATTACTGATATTGTTAGATATGCATGATATAACAATATCATAACACAGTCAACTGTAGAGAAACTAGTTCAACATCCTGTCACTCTGATTTTCCATCATTTACCTAAAATCCACAAAAATCCCTTATGCCTTCCAGGGAGACCAATCATTGCTGGCATTGGCTCACTAAACAAAGCGCTATAGGAAATTAAGAGGGAGATCTTCTGGATGTTCACTCTTCAAACCAGTGATCCTGATGGTCTCAATATAAGAAGAGACTTGGACGTTTTTGCTTAATATTTAATATTGAGCCCTCTTCTACATTTAGGGAGATAACAAAAATGCGGTCTGTTTCCCTACTTTAATAATTAATATGTTATCTTCCCCCTTAAAAAACTCTGTGTCCCCTCCCCCCTTTTTCCTTTTTCATAATTGCACATTGAGAAGATGTGGCAAGGTTAACCCAGGGATTATGCTTTACCTGCTATAAGGAGAGCACAACACCTAGGTTAATGAATATACATATTCTTTGTATTCATTTGTTTATAGCTATCGAATTGTATATTCCATACATTGTTTTTTTGTATTTTCCAATATTTATGTAATTATACAGACATAGTGTCTATTACGTTTCTTTACAGTCCTACAAACAGTAGAATGTCTGTACATTTCCATACAAAAGACGCCTAAAAATTCTAGAATATTTTATTATGCAATATGTATTTAACTAGGAATGACATCCTTATTTATTATACACATGGGGTTAGTTTCATACTCCATAATATATAATTTTTTGTCCTCACACATTAGATCAAATGTACTATATACTTATGTTTCATACATAGGATCCAAAAGACGCTTTGTTCTAAACAAATCTAGATATGTAGACACATGTTTTATATACACAGGACTATAGCGGTCTTTGAGTGAATGAATAAAGTCATAACTAAATACTGATGTTTTAAGTTTTAAGTTAGAGGTTATGTACTAAGTCTCATATAAAGATTCTGCACTTTATTTATACATAGATTCACTTTGAAATGTACTCATGTTGGAACTTAATGTTACTACGTTTAGGTGTGACGAGTATGTTGTTGACAACCAATCAGGTCCTAAAGATTAGTAATTGATTAATTGAACAGCCTTAAAAGGTACCTGAACAGATCCTCAGGTAAGCAGTGAACAAGTGCACATGCGCATGAAACGCGTCTGCCAAGGATCTGTTCAGTAACCGGATGGAATAGTCACTGCTGGCTTTTTCCATTTAGATGCTTTTATCGTTTTATCGCTTGGATTAAAAAAATAAAGTTTGGACTTTTTATCGTATCCTTCGCTTTATGAGCATAGTTTACTTTACCAAACGTTGGGTGAGAGAACATTGGAGGTTTTGTGTGCCTGATTCAGAGCGCTACTATTTTGAGGATTATTTATTGCTCTGTATGCTGTTTGGGGCGTGCGTGGCAGTTCTGCCCGACATAGCAGCCTGATCATTTGCCCTCAAAGGGGGTGTGTCCCCGCTCACTCTCCATAGTGCCGGCTCCATGTTTGTGCATTGGACTGTTCAGGTGAGCGCTGTTTGCAGCACATTGTGATTCTATATATATATAAATATATTTAGGAATATCTATTTAGAAATACTTAGAACATATTCCCCTATGTGCAGACCATTGAAATTTGAAATATTTACAGTAAATACATAGATAATATAATTATTAAAGGGACAGTCTAGTATAAATTAAACTTTAATTATTCAGATAGGACTTTTAATTTTAATCAACTTTCCAATTTACTTTTTTCATCAAATTTGCTGTTTTCTCTTGGTATTCTTAGTGTAAACTAAACATAGGTAGGCTCATGTGCTAATTTCTAAGCCTTTGAGGGCTGCCTCTTATCACAGGCTTTTTAAATCTCTTTTCAACACAAAGAGACAGAAAGTACACGTGGGCCATATAGATAACACTGTGTTCAGGCACAGGGGGTTATTTAAGATTTAGCACAAAACAATGCTAAATTTAAGACAATAGATAATAAACAGTCACAGTCATGTCATCAGGGGGCTGGAAGAAGGTTCCTAGATACAAGGTAATCACAGAGGTAAAAAGTGTATTATAACTGTGTTGTTTATGCAAAACTAGGGAATGGGTAATAAAGGAATTATCTATCTTTTAAAACAATATAAATTCTATGGTAGATTGTCCCTTTAAATATGAATATTGCATAAATATGTTTTTTCATGTTTTCATCTACTTAACTACAAAGGTCTCCAAAGCACTTATAAATATGTCTATATATGTGTACATATGTATTGATGTGTACATGTGTTTATATGTCTGTAAATACATATATACAAATATAAATACATATGTAAACTTATATAGACATATTTATATATACACATACATCTTTAGATGTTGGTTAGTTTTTCAGAGCTGCGTACAGTGTTTCCTGAGCTATGCATAGTGCTTTCAGTGTTGTATACAAATCTTTCAGCGTTACATACAGGGTTTCAGAGTTGTATACAGGGTTTTCAGAGTTGTATACAGGGTATTCAGAGTTGTATACAGGGTTTTCAGTGTTGTATACAGAGTTTTCAGAGTTACAAATAGGGTTTTAGGTGTTATATACAGGGTTTTCAGAGTTACATACAGGGATTTCAGTGGGGAGGCAATCATAATCTCTAAACTCAAAATCCCTAATAACATAACACAGAATCTTGAAATCTAGAAAGTTCATAATCCCTAAATTATAAAACCCCGAAAATCAAAATCCAGAAAATGCAAAATCCCTAAACTTAAAAAACTTATAGATACGATGTGCTGTCCCCATCTTCACTATCATTTTGCCTCTGCCTGGGGCGGGGGTTTACTTGGGGTGGATGCCAGAGGATCAGTGGGGGGGCGCCCCCTTGGATAACGCACAAACTCGAACTTAATCGACTTGCGGCACTGATAACAGGTATTATTATTACCCAACTTAATGGTACTCATTTCATCGACCTCGGAAGGATGAAAGGATGAGTGGACCTTACCAGGATCAAACCTGCAACCCTTGGGTTGCCACAGATCTCTGTAACTGTGCATTAGCACAATAAGCTATCTGTCCAGCTTTAACAACGTTAACAAGGTAAACTTACGGGAGTGTTTTGGGATTCTGGTTTTCGGTATTTTACAAGTTAGGGATTTTATTTTTTTAGGATTTTAATATTCGAGTTTATGTTGTGTCAGCAATTTTAAGTTTCGGTATTTAGGACTTCGGGATTGCGGCATTCTGTCTTGTGTACTTCGGTCTTTAGATATAGACCCTTTCAGTGCTGTATACAAGGTTTTTAGTGTTGTATACTGTGTTTTCAAAATTGTATACAGGGTTTTCAGAAGCTGATCTCTGTGTCTGCTGTTATGAGATGTGAAACCTCCATCTTTGCCACCATCATCCGACAGCCCAGTCTGGCAATTTTCAGCTGCAGATCAGTCATCAGTATTAAGAAATTGCTTGTCCTGATTTCACCTTTTCTGTCTCTTTTCCAGCTCACTATCCTTAAATACCGAGCCATGAGCCTGAGGGGGATTATCCACTCAATCTAGTTAAAGGGTTAGATGCTAATTCAGGTACAATGAGCATTTAGCTAAGTGATGACTTCAGTTCCAAAGTCAGCATCTGACTCACCCAGACTTTTGGTTCATGCTCACCATAATATATGTAGCACTTCCTTGTTTATAAAAATAGGTGTATTTCTTAAAGTGAACTTGACTCTCCCCGAATGGGTAAATGTTTCATGCAGCCAAACAAACAAATAAAAAAATTATGAAAATGTTTCTGAACTGAGAAAAAACCTACAGTTAGCTCCAATAAACTCATATGACAAGAGAAATGAGAAGTGTTGTTGCTGTTTGCAAATCTACTGTGTCTCCTCTGCCCAGGAGCTACTGAGTACTCTGAGCTGGGGCACTACTGGCACTGACATTCTAATCTTATAGCTTCAGCAGGATTCTCTCCTTGCCCCTGGTACTGTTCACCTGGTATATGGCTAAGGCAACCCAAGTGCTGCAAGTGAAAGCAAGTTACTTGAGTGATGCCCTAACCAGGGACTTGTGACACTTCAAAACACCCTGACAACATTAAATGCTGTATTTTTTTACAGCAAGTGGTTAAATATATAGGGATTACAAGTGGCATGCTTTTTGCATATGCTGGGTAGCGTGCGTGTTACAAGTTGAAAGTAAAAAGTTTTCGCACAAGCGCTAACCCGACACATGCAAAAAAAAGATGTACTTTGAATATTACAACTGCGTTAATGTATTCTTCCATAGACTTCAATGGATTGTGAAAAGTTGAATAAACCTGACACTGAAACCTGACACCTAACAAAAACCGATCACGTTTAACCAAGTGCGCTAATCCGACATGAAAATATGAATATTTCACATTCCAATGTACTTCATGTAGTTTCCCAGGGGTATGTGTTTGTGTACTGGTTCAGTATCACCCTGAGATACTATGTCACACTGAGATACTGTGTGGGTTATACCACTAGAGTGTCCCAGGGGTATGGGTGTGTGTACTGGTTCAGTCTCACCCTGAGATACTATGTTACCCTGAGATACTGTGTGGGTTGTGCCACTAGAGTGTCCCAGGGGATATGTGTGTGTACTGGTTCAGTGTCACCCTGAGATACCATGTCACACTGAGATACTGTGTGGGTTGTGCCACTGTAGGGTCCCAGGGGTATGTGTGTGTACTGGTTCAGTGTCATCCTGAGATACTATGTCACACTGAGATACTGAGTGGGTTGTGCCACTAGAGTGTCCCAGGGGGTATGTGTGTGTGTACTGGTTCAGTGTCACCCTAAAATACTATGTCACACTGAGATACTGAGTGGGTTGTGCCACTAGAGTGTCCCAGGGGGTATGTGTGTGTGTACTGGTTCAGTGTCATCCTGAGATACTATGTTACCCTGAGATACTGTGTGGGTTGTGCCACTAGAGTGTCCCAGGGGATATGTGTGTGTGCTGGTTCAGTGTCATCCTGAGATACTATCTTACCCTGAGATACTGTGTGGGTTGTGCCACTAGAGTGTCTCATGTGTGTGTACTGATTCAGTGTCACCCTGAGATACTATGTCACACTGAGATACTGTGTGGGTTGTGCCACTAGAGTGTCCCAGGAGTATGTGTGTGTACTGGTTCAGTCTCACCCTGAGATACTATGTCACACTGAGATATTGAGTGGGTTGTGCCACTAGAGTGTCCCAGGGGTATGTGTGTGTGTACTGGTTCAGTGTCACCCTGAGATACTATGTCACACTGAGATATTGTGTGGGTTGTGCCACTAGAGTGTCCCAGGAGTATGTGTGTGTACTGGTTCAGTCTCACCCTGAGATACTGTGTCACCCTCATTTACTGTGTGAGTTGTGCCACTAGAGTGTCCCAGGGGTATGTATGTGTACTGGTTCAGTGTCACCCTGAGATACTGTGTCACCCTCATTTACTGTGTGAGTTGTGCCACTAGAGTGTCCTAGGGGTATGTTTGTGTACTGGTTCAGTGTTACCCTGAGATACTGGGTGGGTTGTTGTAAATGTCCCTTTAGTGTGTCACACACAGATAGGATGTTATGTAAACAAAGTAATACACAAGATTGGGGTTGTCATGTTCCTTGTTCAGAGAAGAATTGCCTGGTATTACTTGGCGGGATCAGACTGCAGGAAAGTTTTCCTTTGTGAAAAGCAGAACTGGGCTAAAAGAGGCTGCTCCTGGGTGGTGACTCGCCATAGAACAAGCTAATGAGATGTTGTTCATTCCTGGTAGAGCGCTTCTCTCTTTGTATGCATAATACACCAGATGTCTCATCCTGCAACACCTGAGAGAAAATGTACTTTCTGATTTACAAAATAGGCAGATTGTAACAGCTTTCCTATTGTAATATAGGGTAATATATAGCAGCAGGGCCCACATAAGAGCTTAGCCCATCAGACTTTTGCCCTGTATGCCCTATGGCCAGTCTGGGCCTGAAAACAAGATACTTCCTTGGGCAGACTTCTCTGGGAGACCTCTGAAGGAACAAGCTCCTGTCCTTGATGTTCCCAGAAGTAATTTAAAGGCAAACAGTCTGACTGCTCTCAGCATCTCATGGATCATCTGAGGCTGGCTGTAAGCTCAGCTCTCTACACTCCACTAGCTTAGTCTATTTGCCAGAATAGACTGCTACAACCAGATAGTATCAAGGGTCCACGGCACCCCCACCTAGAAACCAATAAGAGTCTGTAAGTGCCTTAGCACCGCACCTCACATAATAGGTCAAATATGAGTTTGGCCTTTAAATTATTTTCTAGGCCATATAGCATTATTTTTACTTCAAAAATGGGTATGGGGGTTCAGATGAGGGAACAGTTTGTGTCTCCAGGAACAAAAGGGGAGCCGTATTTTAGGGTATAAATTCCCTGTTTTCCCCATAGACTTTCTTCAGCTCTGCTCACCTACATGATACATTGTATGAAACCCTCAGTCTACATATTTGTATACATTCCTGCAGGTTTTTATACGTTTGTAACAGTTTACTGTACACAGAGAATTAAAGGGATAGCAAAGTCAAAATTAAACTTGCATGATTCAGATAGAGCAGGTCATTTTAAGACACTTTAAATTAACTTCTATTTTCAAATGTGCTTCGTTCTCTTAGTATCCCTTGTTGAAAAAGAGTACGCACATATCATACACTAGTGGGAGCTAGCTGCTGATTGGTGCCTGCACACATTTGTCTCTTGTGATTGGATAACTAGATTTGTTCAGCTAGCTGTTAGTAGTGCAATGCTGTTCCTTCAGCAAAGGATAACAAAAGAATAAAGCAAATTTGATAATAGAAGTAAATTGAAAAGTTTATTAAAATTGTATGTTCTATCCAAATCATGAAAATAATTTTGGGGTTTCCTGTCTCTTTAAAGCAGCCCTAACAGTATATACTGTTAAAACTGCTGAGAGAGATAATGTTCACACAGCTCAGCCTTAAAGGTACAATAATTTAGAACACTAAATGCAGATTTTACCACAGAATATGTTTTATTTATTCATAAATACATATCTCTATATATACCTAAATGTTTTTAGGTAAAATATATATCTATACATACAGTGCACAAACATCCGTAGACACACAGTAACAGTATCACACAGCGCACAAACATCCCTAGACATACAGTAACAGTATCACATAGTGCAAAAACATCCATAGACACACACTAACAGTATCACATAGTGCAAAAACATCCGTAGACACACTGTAACAGTATCACATAGTGCAAAAACATCCGTAGACACACAGTAACAGTATCACATAGTGCAAAAACATCGGTAGACACACTGTAACAGTATCACACAGCACACAAACATCCGTAGACACACAGTAACAGTATCACATAGCTCACAAACATCCCTAGACACACAGTAACAGTATCACATAGCTCACAAACATCCCTAGACACACAGTAACAGTATCACACAGCACACAAACATCCGTAGACACACAGTAACAGTACCACATAGTGCACAAACATCCCTAGACACACAGTAACAGTATCACACAGCACACAAACATCCTTAGACACACAGTAACAGTATCACATAGTGCACAAACATCCCAAGACACACAGTAACAGTATCACACAGCACACAAACATCCGTAGACACACAGTAACAGTATCACACAGCACACAAACATCCGTAGACACACAGTAACAGTATCACATAGCTCACAAACATCCCTAGACACACAGTAACAGTATCACATAGCGCACAAACATCCCTAGACACACAGTAACAGTATCACACAGCACACAAACATCCGTAGACACACAGTAACAGTATCACATAGTGCACAAACATCCCTAGACACACGGTAACAGTATCACACAGTGCACAAACATCCCTAGACACACAGTAACAGTACCACACAGTGCATAAACATCCATAGACCCACATTAACAGTATCACACAGCAGAGAAACATCCGTAGACACACAGTAACAGTATCACATAGTGCACAAACATCCCTAGACACACAGTAACAGTATCACACAGCACACAACCATCCGCAGACACAGTAACATTATCAAACAGCACAGAAACATCTGTAGACACACAGTAACAGTATCACACAGTGCACAAACGTCCGGAGACACACAGTAATAGTATCACATAGTGCACAAACGTCCGTAGACACACAGTAACAGTATCACACAGTGCACAAACGTCCGTAGACACACAGTAACAGTATCACACAGCGCACAAACATCCGTAGACACACAGCAAAAGAATAAAGCAAATTTGATAATAGAAGTAAATTGAAAAGTTTATTAAAATTGTATGTTCTATCCAAATCATGAAAATAATTTTGGGGTTTCCTGTCTCTTTAAAGCAGCCCTAACAGTATATACTGTTAAAACTGCTGAGAGAGATAATGTTCACACAGCTCAGCCTTAAAGGTACAATAATTTAGAACACTAAATGCAGATTTTACCACAGAATATGTTTTATTTATTCATAAATACATATCTCTATATATACCTAAATGTTTTTAGGTAAAATATATATCTATACATACAGTGCACAAACATCCGTAGACACACAGTAACAGTATCACACAGCGCACAAACATCCCTAGACATACAGTAACAGTATCACATAGTGCAAAAACATCCATAGACACACACTAACAGTATCACATAGTGCAAAAACATCCGTAGACACACTGTAACAGTATCACATAGTGCAAAAACATCCGTAGACACACAGTAACAGTATCACATAGTGCAAAAACATCGGTAGACACACTGTAACAGTATCACACAGCACACAAACATCCGTAGACACACAGTAACAGTATCACATAGCTCACAAACATCCCTAGACACACAGTAACAGTATCACATAGCTCACAAACATCCCTAGACACACAGTAACAGTATCACACAGCACACAAACATCCGTAGACACACAGTAACAGTACCACATAGTGCACAAACATCCCTAGACACACAGTAACAGTATCACACAGCACACAAACATCCTTAGACACACAGTAACAGTATCACATAGTGCACAAACATCCCTAGACACACAGTAACAGTATCACACAGCACACAAACATCCGTAGACACACAGTAACAGTATCACACAGCACACAAACATCCGTAGACACACAGTAACAGTATCACATAGCTCACAAACATCCCTAGACACACAGTAACAGTATCACATAGCGCACAAACATCCCTAGACACACAGTAACAGTATCACACAGCACACAAACATCCGTAGACACACAGTAACAGTATCACATAGTGCACAAACATCCCTAGACACACGGTAACAGTATCACACAGTGCACAAACATCCCTAGACACACAGTAACAGTACCACACAGTGCATAAACATCCATAGACCCACATTAACAGTATCACACAGCAGAGAAACATCCGTAGACACACAGTAACAGTATCACATAGTGCACAAACATCCCTAGACACACAGTAACAGTATCACACAGCACACAACCATCCGCAGACACAGTAACATTATCAAACAGCACAGAAACATCTGTAGACACACAGTAACAGTATCACACAGTGCACAAACGTCCGGAGACACACAGTAATAGTATCACATAGTGCACAAACGTCCGTAGACACACAGTAACAGTATCACACAGTGCACAAACGTCCGTAGACACACAGTAACAGTATAACACAGCGCACAAACATCCGTAGACACACAGTAACAGTATCATACAGCGCACAAACATCCCTAGACACACAGTAACAGTATCATGCAATGCACAAACAACCGTAGGCACACAGTAATAGTATCACATAGTGCACAAGCATCCCTAGACACACAGTAACAGTACCACATAGCGCACAAACATCCCTAGACACACGGTAACAGTATCACACAGTGCACAAACATCCCTAGACACACAGTAACAGTATCACACAGCTCACATACATCCATAGACACACAGTAACAGTTTCACACAGCAAAGAAAAATCCCTAGACACACAGTAACAGTGTGAAACAGTTCTCAAACATCCATAGACACACAGTAACAGTATTACACAGCGCACAAACATCCATAGGCACAGTAACAGTATCACACAGTGCACAAACATCCCTAGACACACGGCAACAGTATCACACAGCACACAAAGCTCCCTAGACACACAGTAACAGTATGAAACAGCGCACAAACATCCATAGACACACATTAACAGTATCACAAACCGCACAAACATCCATCGACACACAGTAATCCAGGGCAGGTGTAAGAGTTTTTGAGTACACAGGCAAAGACACATTTTGCCACCGCCCCACCCCTCTGACAAAATTATATCCCTGCCATTACTGCTTCTTAACAAAATCGTCCAGCGATGTATGAAGCAGCTATAGATAACTATTTTATCTATAATGATAGAGAAAATAGATTTCCGTTATCACATCAAATTCTTGACTGTTAATTTGATTTATTATAATTAGAATACCTAGCTATAATTATTAATTTGTGCATGACATAATGCACCAAAGTGATGGCTCTGCACAATATATCAAATCAGTGGTGGCTCTGCATAATGAATCAAGCAGTGGTGACAAAATGTAAAACACAAATACCTGGAGGCAGGATTACCTCTTCTTTTTCACCTTTATACCTAGACTGATACTAACATGTCTTACAGGAAAATGTATTAAGCTGCAGTCGGACAATTCTCAATAAGAGAACCTGTCCGCCTGCAAAATTTAAAGGAATGGTCAAGTTAAAATTAAACTTTCATGATTCATAATAATAACTTTAAAATTTACTTTTATCATTACATTTGCTTAAAGGGACACTGAACCCAAATTTTGTCTTTTGTTTTTCAGATAGTGCATGCCATTTTAAGCAACTTTCTAATTTACTCCTATAATCAAATTTTCTTCGTTCTCTTGCTATCTTTACTTAAAAAAAGAAGGCATATAAGCTTTTTTATTAGTTCAGTACTCTGGACAGCACTTTTTTATTGGTGGCTGAAAATATCCACCAATAAGCAAGAACAACCCAGGTTGTTCACCAAAAATGGGCCGGCATCTAAACTTACATTCTTGCATTTCAAATAAAAATACCAAGAGAATGAAGAAAATTTGATAATAGGAGTAACTTAGAAAGTTGCTTAAAATTTCATGCTCTATCTGAATCACAAAACAAAATATTTGGGTTCAGTGTCCCTTTAATTCTCTTGGTAATCTTCATTGAAAGCTAAACATAGGTAGGCTCATATGCTGAAGGCCGACTCTTATCTTAGTGCATGTTAACAGTTTTTTACAGTTAGACAGCGCTAGTTTATGTGTGCCGTATTGATAACATTGTGCTCTTGCAAGCATGAACTGCAAGTTATCAGAAGCTGTGAATGCATCTTGATATGTTTTCCTAGAAGTATATTTTTTTCAAGCCCTTCAATAGATCACATTAACTTACAGTAGGGTGCTAGCATGTTTTGGCCAGGGAACCTGTAAAAATTACACTTATTGTGGACAAGTGTCACTTTATAATAAATATAATGAACATTTAAACACTAATAAACACAATACTCTGCTCTACAAGATAATGCATACCATCTATTCACCAATTAAACATGCTGCACTTTATAATAAATTCAGAGTACCTATATACTAACAACATTTAACCTGCACTGAGTAATGATGATTGGTGCCTATACACTGACGGTGAAGATGAACCAGGTACTGCACAATTATGAATTTAGATATATATACACACACAACACACAGAAAGTCTGGCACTCTCTTGCAAGCACACAGCTAGATTAAAAATAAAATGGAAGAGTTAGTTACAGCATTTGGTCAAATTGTTATAGGCCCAGGACCACATGAAGTTATCTTCCTCCCGGGGTCCCTAGCCTACAATCACACAATGCAGCCAGACACGGGTGACACAGGCCTCGATAAATACAAAACACGGAAATGGAATACACTTTTTAAACCGGACTGGGTACATATCCCATGTTTGCAGGGTCACTGATATCTTTCAGTATATTAAAAGTTGGAGGATATTCAGTGCTCCTACGAGTGCCCATTACCCCAGTAATACACATTTAGCTGCGGGTGGAGACAAGTCCCACTGCTTTCCCCGACTCCACCAGCTTTTATGAAGGCAGCTAACATATTGCAGAGAGCACAAAGGCTGTGCAGTGAGATATTTCAGCCAGATGCTCCCAATTGCTAAGGTTGACTCTCTGTCTCCCTAAGTTTCAGGGGAGATCGCTCCCATTCAAGCCATTATGCCCCCACATAGGGCCCCAACTATGGAGCCCGAGTTAGAAATACAAAAAATAAATAAATAATTAAAAAAAAAAGATGACAGGCACCAAATTTGCACCCCTCCTGCAGGGGCGCACTTAGGTGGTTGCCTATCCTGCCTATATTTTAGCACCGACCCTGAGGAATCAAAAAGTATCACACACGTATCATATAATTACACAGTGGTAGTTTATGTGGGTTTCTAGTGTTTCACTCTGGAGCCAAAAGCAGTGCAGCTATTGAGCAGAACTGGGTTTGGGTCATTGGCTGCACTCTACTTGCACACTGTAATACTTGAGGCTCCAGAGTGGAACTTTACCTGTGTGTTTAACCCGTTTGCGGGCAGGTCACCCATAGTGCGGTAAGTGCGCTATGGTCAGTAATGTAAGCATTGTACATGCTCTAACACATTACAGTGCATTATCTTTTTTATGATTTTATCCCCTTAGCTATGTGTCTGGATGCATTTGTTGCATTAGGATAATCTGGCATGTTGGGACTGTCAGAAAACACTTATAAAGCAGATATTCAGTGATATTCAGGACTTTTTTAATTCAACAACCTCTTATAAAGTCATTTTGGCGTCTTTCAAGCATCATATCTTGGCTGTTCATATGACTTTTTGATTCTTAAAAGTTTTTGTGCACGTCCAGTCCCAGATGAATAATTCTGTTTGCAGTGACATGTCACCATATTTAACCCCTCAGGTGCCAGAGAAAGTAACAATGCACTGGTAGGCAACAGGCTGCAGCAAGCTTGGGGTTAAATGGTTACGCATATGATGCATATATAAACCACTCTGGGGAGGGTGGAGGCGTCTGGGATGCCAGGAAAGGCATTCTTCTGATTTAATAACCCATTAATGTTCAGTACAAAATGCCAAGCAGGTATTAGAGGCATATTTATTGCACAGAGCTGACGTGCTGCCGACATCACCCTGACACCGCGACAAAGGGCATTCAGCATAAACAAGTCGAGTCTAATTATCATCCATCTCTATGGGACAATAAGAAATCCAAATAGCAATTAACAATTACAAACGTACTTCCAATGAATTAGAGACATTTGTTTTTGTGCAGCCCTTGCAAGTGAATAAAAAGCACCCCTTGTTAGGGTAATGATAGCAAGAGCAAAGGATTATGGGAGCCATTCACTAAACACTGCTCATTAATTAAAATTCAATCAGATCAAAAGCTCAGATCATATTCAATTAAATTCTGCTAAAATGAGGATTATTTTTTAAAAGGATTTTTCAAGCCTTTAATAACCATTTTGTAATCTGGGGCGATTGTTAATTCTATACAATGAGTTGAAATAGTTTAAAGGGACATACAGTGTGGGGCATTTGAGCATATACTAAATACAAATAATTTCATATATTAATGTTAGAAAAATGTTACAGATCTTAAGTAGATTTTTAATGTTAAATACAGAACCTTAAAGGGACACTGAACACAATTTTTTTCTTTTGTAATTCAGAAAGAACATGCAATTTTAAGCAACTTTCTAATTTACTCCTATTATCAATTTTTCTTTGTTCTCTTGCTATCATTATTTGAAAAAGAAGGCATCTAAGCTTTTTTTTGGTTTCAGTACTCTGGACAGCACTTTTTTATTGGTGGATGAATTTATCCACCAATCAGCAAGGACAACCCAGGTTGTTCACCAAAAATGTTCCGGCATCTAAACTTACATTCTTGCATTTCAAATAAAGATACCAAGAGAATGAAGAAAATTTGATAATAGGAGTAAATTAGAAAGTTGCTTAAAATTTCATGTTCAATCTGAATCACGAAAGAACATTTTTGGGTACAGTGTCCCTTTAAGCACCACGCCCAGCTCTGATCTGCAGGAAGGAGCTAAATAGGAGCTACTTATATTAGTCTCTTACTTGTGCTGAGACCAGCAATACGCTATGTCTACAAATCCATGCGCCAATAGTATATTCTGGTCTGGTTGGTAAAATGTGTTTCTTTCATTGGTAGTTGGCACATCCCTAACAAATAGGTATTGCTATCATGTCAATAGCTTTGCAGTCTCTAAGCCAATCACAGACTCATATATGTATACACTAAGGTCTTGCACATGCTCAGTAGGTGCTTGTGCCTCAGAAAGTGTGCATATTAAAAGCTTTGCACAGTTTCATATTGGAAGTAAATAAAAGCGATGCTCTACCTTAATCATGAACATTTCATTTTGATTTTACTGCCTCTTTAAAATAAAGGTTAACCCTTTCTAATCAAGGAGAAAAACAACTGTTCAGCCGCTGCCTCACGCTCTTTTTCTGATAGAATAATCTAACAAAGCGGCTGTCTGTGCCCTTGACTTGGCTGCAGGCCAGTTCCTACAGGTGTCCTGACTCAACGCTATATTCTGCTGACTTATACTGAGCTGTGTTTGCGATGACGTGTGATTAGCATGTAGTGTGTGCTTAGCTGCTGCACGTGCTCATAGTATGTATGTGTCTGTATTCACGTGATTAAATGTGTGCATATAAATATATGTGTGTATGTGTGCGTATATATAAATGTGTGTGTGTGTGTGTATGTGTATGTGTGTGTATATATACAGAACCACTTCACTGCAATTTCATACATATTCAGTCCCCATTGTAAATAACACCGTATAGAACAAGGGGCGTGGCCTCGCAAGTGATTGGTCACCGTATGTTCGTGAATACTCATTGGCCCTTTTAAATAGCCGGTTGAGACGGCTGCAAACACTCTTGAGAAAATCTGATTGAACACAGACGAAACGCGTAGAGTTTATCTATCTCTACCAGACCTGCTTCCAGTAATCGTCTACGAATGTTTCCACATTCAGTTTCAACGGCTATGGTGGAGAAGGAACGTGTGTGATTACAAAGTTCAGCAAGTACCGGAGAGACTGTATTGATCATATGAATGTATTTCATACCTGTACTTCTTGTTTTTAAACATTTGTAAGTTGCCATTTTTGATTGTGCACTTACGTCACATTAAATGATTGGCACCTGAGTTGGGTTGCGCCTGTCTTTTTTTTGTTTATCTATATATATATATATGCAAAAGACTATGTGTCAGCACCTTCCTTCTGTGGTATTCAGGATAAACAAATATATAAAAGTTGTGGGGTAACGAATCCCCTATCCCCATGCACTTACTTCTCAGGACCTCAATCTATATGAGGTAAGTAGTCACCATTCATAGAAAGCACCTGAAATAGCTGAAAACTCCAGGTCCGTGGTATGATCAATCAGGAACACTGGCCAAGTTAATCAGCTGTGCTACAACTGAAGTGCTGATTCGAGTCTCCACAGTATGCCCTTCTGTTATGTCTCAGAAAACATGTAAGTGGGAAAAAAATGGGAAATAACCCAAAATAGTGAAGTACGTTTATTACAAATGTGTATATTACAACAAAAAACTATCACAGTCCCACTCACAATATAGAACCTCAATCATTATGAGGTAAGAATAGGGCAGATATCATCAGATAAGTTAGGTGGAGAACGAGCATAAAACAACACCTCAGAGTCTCTACTAACTCAATAACATCCGTACAGCGTCCCTGACGCGTTTCAAAGTTACCTTCTTCTTCAGAGGGATAGAAGTGCGACTTTACTTACATGAATATTTAAAAGGCAGAGGTCCGAATTACAGAGCGTAATGCCTGGTCTCTGGCTGAACGACAATAAAAGCTGCTGATTGGACATGAATATCGGTGTGTGATAGGTTATCCGGCGTCATGTGTAGTCACATGATCGCAAGCATAACAGAAGGGATAGTTAAGGTGGACTAATCACACACTGAGAAATTCAAGCCCAATATTAATAGCACTAAATACGGGCACTTAAGGTGACTACTTAAAAAATGTTAAAACTAAAATTAAACTACACATATATTAATACATCTAAGATAAAATCTACTTATTTGTAGATAATTTCATATGTATACAATATATCAAAATATTTAAAAACCAATACATATTTTAAAACATTATTTCAAATTATGTTAAAAGATATCTTAAAAATAAAAACGATATAGACTTAAAAAAACAGAATTTATGCTTACCTGATAAATTACTTTCTCCAACGGTGTGTCCGGTCCACGGCGTCATCCATAACTTGTGGGAATATTCTCTTCCCCAACAGGAAATGGCAAAGAGCACAGCAAAAGCTGTCCATATAGTCCCTCCTAGGCTCCGCCCACCCCAGTCATTCGACCGACGGACAGGAGAAAAACAGGAGAAACCATAGGGTGCCGTGGTGACTGTAGTTAAAGAAAGAAATTCATCAAACCTGATTAAAAAACCAGGGCGGGCCGTGGACCGGACACACCGTTGGAGAAAGTAATTTATCAGGTAAGCATAAATTCTGTTTTCTCCAACATTGGTGTGTCCGGTCCACGGCGTCATCCATAACTTGTGGGAACCAATACCAAAGCTTTAGGACACGGATGAAGGGAGGGAGCCAATCAGGTTACCTAAACGGAAGGCACCACGGCTTGCAAAACCTTTCTCCCAAAAATAGCCTCCGAAGAAGCAAAAGTATCAAATTTGTAGAATTTGGCAAAAGTGTGCAGGGAAGACCAAGTCGCTGCCTTACATATCTGATCAACAGAAGCCTCGTTCTTGAAGGCCCATGTGGAAGCCACAGCCCTAGTAGAGTGAGCTGTGATGCGTTCGGGAGGCTGCCGTCCGGCAGTCTCATAAGCCAATCGGATGATGCTTTTCAGCCAAAAGGAAAGAGAGGTAGCAGTAGCTTTTTGACCTCTCCTCTTGCCAGAATAAACGACAAACAGAGAAGACGTTTGTCTGAAATCCTTTGTTGCTTCTAAATAGAACTTTAAAGCACAAACTACATCTAAATTGTGTAACAAACGTTCCTTCTTTGAAACTGGATTCGGACACAAAGAAGGCACAACTATTTCCTGGTTAATATTCTTGTTGGAAACAACCTATGGAAGGAAACCAGGTTTAGTACGCAAAACAACCTTATCTGAATGGAACACCAGATAGGGCGGATTACACTGCAGAGCAGATAACTCAGAAACTCTTCTAGCAGAAGAAATAGCAACCAAAAACAGAACTTTCCAAGATAACATCTTGATATCTATGGAATGTAGAGGTTCAAACGGAACCCCTTGAAGAACTGAAAGAACTAAATTCAGACTGGCACAGCTGCCAGTCGTTTGTGTAACAAGACAGATAAAGCAGAAATCTGTCCCTTTAGAGAACTCGCTGATAATCCCTTATCCAAACCTTCTTGAAGAAAAGAAAGGATCCTAGGAATTTTGATCTTACTCCATGAGAATCCCTTGGATTCACACCAACAGATATATCTTTTCCATATTTTATGGTAAATTTTTCTAGTTACAGGTTTTCTGGCTTGTACCAGAGTATCTATCACAGAATCCGAAAACCCATGCTTAGATAAAATCAAGCGTTCAATTTCCAAGCCGTCAGCTGGAGGGAAACTAGATTTGGATGTTCGAATGGACCCTGTACTAGAAGATCCTGTCTCAAAGGTAGCTTCCATGGTGGAGCCGATGACATATTCACCAGGTCTGCATACCAAGTCCTGCGTGGCCACGCAGGAGCTATCAAGATCACCGAGGCCCTCTCCTGTTTGATCCTGGCTACCAGCCTGGGAATGAGAGGAAACGGTGGAAACACATAAGCTAGGTTGAAGGCCCAAGGCGCTACTAATGCATCCACTAGAGTCGCCTTGGGATCCCTGGATCTGGACCCGTAGCAAGGAACCTTGAAGTTCTTACGAGACGCCATCAGATCCATGTCTGGAATGCCCCATAATTGAGTCAACTGGGCAAATATCTCCGGGTGGAGTTCCCACTCCCCCGGATAGAATGTCTGACGACTCAGATAATCCGCCTCCCAGTTTTCCACTCCTGGGATGTGGATCGCAGATAGGTGGCAGGAGTGATCCTCCGCCCATTTTATGATTTTGGTCACTTCTCTCATCGCCAGGGAACTCCTTGTTCCCCCCTGATGGTTGATGTAAGCAACAGTCGTCATGTTGTCTGATTGGAATCTTATGAATCTGGCATTTGCTAGTTGAGGCCAAGCCCTGAAAGTATTGAATATCGCTCTCAGTTCCAGAATGTTTATCGGGAGAAGAGACTCTTCCCGAGACCATAGACCCTGAGCTTTCAGGGAGTCCCAGACCGTGCCCCAGCCCACTAGACTGGCGTAGGTCGTGACGATGACCCACTCTGGTCTGCGGAAGCTCATTCCCTGGGACAGGTGATCCTGGGTTAGCCACCAACCGAGTGAGTCTCTGGTCTTCTGATCTACTTGAATCACTGGAGACAAGTCTGCATAGTCCCCATTCCACTGTTTCAGCATGCACAGTTGTAATGGTCTTAGATGAATTCGCGCAAAAGGAACTATGTCCATTGCTGCAACCATCAACCCTACTACTTCCATGCACTGAGCTATGGAAGGTCGTGGAACAGAGTGAAGAACTTGACAAGCGTTTAGAAGTTTTGACTTTCTGACATCTGTCAGGAAAATCTTTATTTCTAAAGAATCTATTATTGTCCCCAAGAAAGGAACTCTTGTCGACGGAGACAGGGAACTCTTTTCTATGTTCACCTTCCACCCGTCAGATCTGAGAAAGGCGAGAACGATGTCTGTGTGAGCCTTTGCCTTTGAAAGAGACTACGCTTGTATCAGAATGTCGTCCAAGTAAGGTGCCACTGCAATGCCCCTTGGTCTTAGAACCGCTAGAAGGGACCCGAGTACCTTTGTGAAAATCCTTAGCCCGAATGGGAGAGCCACAAACTGGTAATGTTTGTCCAGAAAGGCGAACCTTAGGAACTGATGATGATCTTTGTGGATAGGAATATGTAGATAGGCATCCTTTAGATCAACGGTAGTCATAAATTGACCCTCCTGGATTGAAGGTAAAATCGTTCGAATAGTTTCCATTTTGAACGATGGCACTCTGAGAAATTTGTTTAGAATCTTTAAATCCAGAATTGGTCTGAAAGTTCCCTCTTTTTTGGGAACTACAAACAGATTTGAGTAAAACCCCATTCCTTGTTCCACAGTTGGAACTGGGTGTATCACTCCCATTTTTAACAGGTCTTCTACACAATGTAAGAATGCCTGTCTCTTTATTTGGTTTGAAGATAAGTGAGACATGTGGAACCTTCCCCTTGGGGGTAGTTCCTTGAATTCCAGAAGATAACCCTCAGAAACTATTTCTAGTGCCCAGGGATCCTGAACATCTCTTGCCCAAGCCTGAGCGAAGAGAGAGAGTCTGCCCCCTACTAGATCCGGTCCCAGATCGGGGACTACTCCTTTATGCTGTTTTGGTAGCAGCAGCAGGCTTCTTGGCCTGCTTACCCTTGTTCCAGCCTTGCATCGGTTTCCAAGCTGGTTTGGTTTGCGAAGCATTACCCTCTTGTCTAGAGGCTGCAGAGTTGGAGGCCGGTCCGTTCCTGAAATTGTGAAAGGAACGAAAATTAGACTTATTCTTGGCCTTGAAAGGCCTATCTTGTGGGAGGGCGTGGCCCTTACCCCCAGTGATGTCTGAGATAATCTCTTTCAATTCTGGCCCAAAAAGGGTTTTACCCTTGAAAGGGATATTAAGCAACTTTGTCTTGGAAGATACATCCACTGACCAAGACTTTAGCCAGAGCGCTCTGCGCGCCACAATTGCAAACCCTGAATTTTTCGCCGCTAATCTAGCTAACTGCAAAGCGGCATCTAAAATAAAGGAATTAGCTAACTTAAGTGCGTGAATTCTGTCCATAACCTCCTCATATGGAGTCTCTCTACTGAGCGACTTTTCTAGTTCCTCGAACCAGAACCACGCTGCTGTAGTGACAGGAATAATGCACGAAATAGGTTGCAGGAGGTAACCTTGCTGTACAAAAATCTTTTTAAGCAAACCCTCCAATTTTTTATCCATAGGATCTTTGAAAGCACAATTATCCTCAATAGGAATAGTAGTGCGCTTAGCTAGTGTAGAAACTGCCCCCTCGACCTTAGGGACTGTCTGCCATAAGTCCTTTCTGGGGTCGACCATAGGAAATAATTTCTTAAATATAGGAGGGGGGACAAAAGGTATGCCGGGCTTCTCCCACTCCTTATTCACTATGTCCGCCACCCGCTTGGGTATAGGAAAAGCGTGGGGGTGCACTGGAACCTCTAGGAAATTGTCCATCTTGCACAATTTTTCTGGAATGACCAGGTTGTCACAATCATCCAGAGTAGATAGCACCTCCTTAAGCAGTGCGCGGAGATGCTCTAATTTAAATTTAAATGTCACAACATCAGGTTCTGCCTGTTGAGAAATTCTACCTGAATCAGAAATTTCCCCATCTGACAAAACCTCCCTCATGGCCACTTCAGATTGGTGTGAGGGTATGACAGAGTAATTATCATCAGCGCCCTCCTGCTCTACAGTGTTTAAAACAGAGCAATCGCGCTTTCTCTGAAAAGCAGGCATTTTGGATAAAATATTTGCTATGGAGTTATCCATTACTGCCGTCAATTGTTGCATAGTAACAAGCATTAGCGCGCTAGAAGTACTAGGGGCCTCCTGCGTGGGCAAAACTGGTGTAGACATAGAAGGAGATGATGTAGAACTATGTCTACTCCCTTCATCCGATGAATCATCTTGGGCAACTTTACTATCTGTGGCAGTACTGTCCTTACTTTGTTTGGACGCTATGGCACAATTATCACACAATTTTGAAGGGGGAGACACATTGGCTTCCATACATACAGAACATAGTTTATCTGAAGGCACAGACATGTTAAACAGGCTTAAACTTGTCAATAAAATACAAAAACCGTTTTAAAACAAAACCGTTACTGTCTCTTTAAATTTTAAACAGGGCACACTTTTTTACTGAATATGTGAAAAACTATGAAGGAATTGTTAAATTTTAACCAAATTTTCACCACAGTGTCTTAAAGCATTCAAAGCATTGCACCCCACATTTCAGACCTTTAACCCTTAAAATGACGAAACCGGAGCCGTTTACAGTTTTAACCCCTCTACAGTCCCAGCTACAGCCTTTGCTGCGACTTTACCAAACCCAGGGGGGTATACGATACCAAATGAAGCCTTCTAGGAACCTTTTCAACCACTTCCAGACCCACACACATGCAGCTGCATGTCCTGCTCTCAAATGTAACTGCGCAGTAATGGCGCGAAAATGAGGCTCTGCCTACTACATAGAAGGCCCTTTCTGACTGGGAAGGTGTCTAAACCAGTGCCTGACGTAAAAAAACATTCCCCAAAGTTATAAAGTGTGAATTTCAACTTCAAGCTGTATAAAATGCCCAAATAAAGCAATCGATCTAGCCCATAAAAGTGTCTACCAGTTTTATAGCCCATATTAAGCCCTTTATTCTGTTTGAGACTAAGAAAATGGCTTACCGGTCCCCATGATGGGGAAAATGACAGCCTTCCAGCATTACTCAGTCTTGTTAGAAATATGGCTAGTCATACCTTAAGCAGAAAAGTCTGCCAACTGTTTCCCCCAACTGAAGTTATCTCATCTCAACAGTCCTATGTGGAAACAGCAAACGATTTTAGTTACTGCTGCTAAAATCATATTCCTCTCACAAACAGAACTCTTCATCTTTTTCTGTTTCAGAGTAAATAGTACATACCAGCACTATTTTAAAATAACAAACTCTTGATAGTAGAATAGAAAACTACAACTAAACACCACATACTCTTCACCATCTCCGTGGAGATGCTGCTTGTTCAGCGGCAAAGAGAATGACTGGGGTGGGCGGAGCCTAGGAGGGACTATATGGACAGCTTTTGCTGTGCTCTTTGCCATTTCCTGTTGGGGAAGAGAATATTCCCACAAGTTATGGATGACGCCGTGGACCGGACACACCAATGTTGGAGAAAAATATATATTTATATATATATATATATATATATATATATATATATATATATATATATATATATATATATATATATATATATATATCTATCTGTGTGGTGTGTGTGTGTATATATACTATATATATATGGCCTCTATTTATCAAGGTCTGTCGGACCTGATCCGACAGTGCGGATCAGGTCCGACAGACCTCGCTGAATACGGCGAGCAATATGCTCGCCGTATTCAGCAATGCACCAGCAGCTCACAAGAGCTGCTGGTGCAACGCCGCCCCCTGCAGACTCGCGACCAATAGGCCGCCAGCAGGGGGTGTCAATCAACCCGATCATACTTGATCGAGTTGATTTCCGGCGATGTCTGTCCGCCTGCTCATAGCAGGCGGACAGGTTATGGAGCAGCGGTCTTTGTGACCACTGCTTCATTACTGCTGTTTCTGGCGAGTCTGCAGGCTCGCCAGAAACACGGGGCATCAAGCTCCATTCTGAGCTTGATAAATATGCCCCAAAGACCGCTGCTCCATAACCTGTCCATCTGCTCAGAGCTCTGACAGACATCTTGTGAGCTGCTGGTGCAATGCTGAATACGGAGAGCGTATTGCTCTCCGTATTCAGCGAGGTCTGTCGGACCTGATCCGCACTGTCGGATCAGGTCCGACAGACCTTGATAAATAGAGGCCTGTACATCAGCTGAATTGGTTGTGGCTCCAACAATGCAAACGTATCTTTAGTCACTTGTAAACTCAGCATTCTCAAGCATTGACAAAAATGTGCACCAACCAACATGAGATGCTGATTGAAACCAGCAATTGTGCCAGGCTCCAAAGTGTTCCCTTACTTGTGCCTGCGCTTAGCAGGAAGTTGGTGGCGGTGCTACTATATTGCAACTAGTGAAGCCAACGCTGTAACACTATTTGTTGTTACAATGTCAGAAATCACTGTGTCAGAAAGTGCATCAAAAGAGCCACAGCAAGTTCTAAAACGCCACTGAGAATGCTATTTGGCATTTGGTTATTCTTTGATGATGTTATGTGATTCTTGTTCTTCACCTTCCTTTCCTGTTGTGCCATGTTTCCTGGACTTTGCATTTTTGCTTGACACTTTTCCGTGTTGCCTGTTCCTGACTGAGCACCTGGCTTTTTTTATTTTGGAGAACCCTTCTCTTCCCTGTGCTCCTGATAGCTACATTGGTTACTGACCTTGGCCTGTTCTAGACTACTGCTTACAGTTCATCTCCTGCATACGTGAGTCCAGCAAATTACAAAGGCAACGTTAGTTTACCTTTACAGATTGCTTTTAAAACCCATTTTTTTTTTGTGATTTTGAAAGAGTTTGATAACCCATCTGAAGAGTATCAGAAAGCCATTCTGTGTGGCCCATCATGTAAAGTCAGAGCACAAAGAGGGGCACGATGCTAGAGACTAGTGAACAAATACACAATGAGCTATAGAATGGAGCACACCTACTGTAAATGAGGGGAATGACTTACACAATGACGACAAGTTTGTGCTTTAGCATGATGGGTAAACTGGAGAAAATAAAGAAGTGCATGTGCACGAGGACCTCACAAACATTCTGCTTGTAGCAATGGTATAAAACTGTCATGCTCAGAGTAGCGGGTTCAGCGTTTGGAGCTCAGAACTAGAGGTTTCAGACTTAAGTCCCTCTTCAGTAGTAAAAGGGGCCAGTAAGATCGGTTTCTTAAAGGAACTACCACTTTTAGGCATGGCTACAAGGACAGAAAAGGCATTTTTTGTACTAGAGCCTTGGCAGGAGTAACTCCCACACCAGAGCCAAAATTTGTCAGCAGTGCCCACTCTAGGGCCAAGGATTGGAGACACTGGTAATGCTGTGACAGGTTGGTGACATTCGATACACAGGTACTGTTGTGACAGGTTGGTAACACTCGATACAGAGCTATTGATGTGACAGGTTAGTGACACTGGATACACAGGTTCTACTGTCACAGGTTGGTGACACTGGATACACAGGTATCACTGTGACAGGTTGGTGACACTGTATAAACAGGTACTGCTATGACAGGTTGGTGACACTGGATAAACAGGCACTGATGTGACAGGTTAGTGACACTGGATACACAGGTATTGCTGTGACAGGCTGGTGACACTGGATACACAGATACTACTGTAACAGGCTGGTGACACTGGATACACAGGTACTGCTGTGACAGGCTGGTGACACTGAATACACAGGTACTGCTGTGACAGGTTGGTGACACTGGATACACAGGTACTGCTGTGACAATTTGGTGACACTGGATACACAGGTACTGCTGTGACAGGTTGGTGACACTGGATACACAGGTACTGCTGTGACAGGTTGGTGACACTGGATACACAGGTACTGCTGTGACAGGTTGGTGACACTGGATACACAGGTAGTGCTGTGACAGGTTGGTGACACTGGATACACAGGTACTAATATGACAGACTGGTTACACTGGATACGCAAGATCAGTATACCAGGGAAACAGTCCGATCATACACCAAACACAGGGGAAATCCAGGGGAATGGTCTGTAGACGAACCAAGTTCAGAAGCCAGGAAATTCACCAAAACATCAGGAAACCAGAAGGCTTTTATAGCAATGCTGATTTGGTAATGGCCTTCAACTGGTAGGCAGGTGGAGGCTAGAGCTAAAGAGCACAGCCAGTGCAGGGTGCAGATCATCATGAAAATCAGCCCAAAACAAATCCCTCTTGGCTCAAGGATAGAGCAAAAGGCTTCGAACCAGGAGTCACAGGTTCAATCCTGGCACGGGAGTGACAAGAACCTACAGTAGGTGTCCTTAGGTGGGTGCTATCTGCAGGACCTTACATATAGTGATTAGCAAAGTAGCTAGCTGTCTCTTGAAATTAGTGATATTGGCAGGAACACATGGTCAAAGGCCGAGGCTACTGATGGAAAATCTGTTTAAATGTGTGAAAAAGGATGTCAGTTGTTTACAGATTTCTTTCTCACTGTGGCAACCAGAATGAAAATAAGTAAAAATCTGAAATCACACGATCATTCATACGATCACGTGATTTCAATGATGGGATTGTGTCAGGGGGGAGTACCTATAACACTAGGTACGCCCTCCAGCCCACGATCCCATACAGGAAGCGCCTTTGGCTTCAGTACAGCCAAATGTCATAGAACGTCATAAGTTTGTGAAGGGGTTAATAATGACATTTTAAAGTATTTAAATGTTTTGTTTTGTTTTTAACATAACCAGTAATATCAATTCATGACTCATGCAATTAACAAGATCTTAATAAAGTCTATATTTTAGATGTGTACAAGTTTCATTCACTGTTATCTTTTTATTGAGACAGGAAACAATTGTATTTATTAATGTGAACTGTGATGTACTTTATAATTGATAAAAAAAATGTGCAATCAAGAAACTCCATTAGAAAAAGTGTGATTTGAAGTTACTGATTTAGAAAAAATAACAAAATCATTTGAAACATTGCTGGAAAGATTGCTCTGATGGACTGGAACAGCACCCGCCAATTGTGCAATGACCTTTGATGTAAAAATCCCAGGAAAACCATTGCGAGACACTTTACATGGCCCTTTATTTTAGAATTGTCCCTCACATAAGAGCATAAAAATGTTTCAACTTAAAGTTTCTTGAGTTCAACTAAAGATTCTTCTTTATTGGGTACTAGTGCAGAAGGCCTTATAGTTCTTTTGGAACGTTCCCGTACTCCTTCTCCCACCTTGGTTGATTAATTTTAAGGGACTTGACCCTGTGTATTGTGTCATTGCTTCTTGGCACACTTTTCACTTTAAATTTCGACACATTGGTTTCCATCTTGCCTGTGTATTGTTTGCCATTTGGCTGCCATTTTGGTATGCTTTTTTGACTTATTCTCTATTTTGACCTTGCCTTGCCTTGGAATTTGAACTTGTCTCTTGGGCATCTGCTACCTTTTTCTTTCATTGTTGCTGACTTGGATTCTGCCTATTGTGATCCCTATGGACTGATAATCTGGCTTGACCTTTGCCTTTGACTACCTGACCTTGTTTGGATTCTCCCTATGGCATCCTGCTGATAAGGTTTGACTTCCTAGCTTTTAGCTTGGCTTTAGCTTTACTTTCTCTCCTGTATCCAGTCTCATGCTTAAACTGCTGTGTTTGAGCCATCCTGTTACTGATGAGTAAAGGTGTCCTTTTACCTTACTTAATTACTGGTGAACTGTGATTGTTCCTTACTACACGTTTTAGAAGCCATTATATAATTTATATCATAGACTGGGCTGTATCTAAAAGCCCTGGGTCAGGTCTTCTATAATCTTACGTCAGTCTTTGGGTCCTTTTCATTGTGATATTTACACTGTATCAGCCACATTGCCATGTTATGTTACATATACGCTACGGACTGGGACCTTTCCTGTTAGCTAAAGTTATGCATTGAATGAGAACCTTCCATCTTTATATAACAGAATGTAAAGTGTATTACCTCGGGCAACACATCAATACATAATGGCACAAGCAGAATGAGATGTGACCTTTAACCTCACACTGAACTAAGTGAATGAATCTTTCAGACTTGGGCAATTGTGTTGCCTTCTTAATTTGCTGTAAAGTCTTTTTTACCTTGATCAGGCAGCTGCTAAACCTAATTAAGCTTTTGTTTTTGGATGATTTAGGAACACATCAGACAACGCCTACTCAGACAAGTCAACAGGAGCAGGAATGAGGCAGCGTGTGGGTGGAAGTTGCAGAAGAAAATAGAATCATCTTTTTGTAGCTGTCAAAGGCAAGGTGAGTTGTGTGAGGTCTGAGCTAGCCCATGCCTAATTAGGTTATTTTCAAATGACAAATTACTTTTAATGAACCTTAAAAGGACAGAAAAATGTAACTTTCATACATCAGATAGCGCAGCAATTTTTAACAACTTTCCAATTCACCTCTTTTTCTCTTTGTATCCTTTGTTGAAGAATAAACCTAGCTAGGCCCATAGTATCTCAGTAGTGTGCATGTGTCTAAGCATTCTATGGCACAAGTAATTGCAGCAAAGGTTCTGTATGGCTATCTAGGTTTATGCTTCAAGAAAACAAGAGAAGAAAGTTCATTTGTAAATTGAAGTAAATTAGAAAGTTGTATAAAGTTGCATGGTCTGTCACTTGAAGGATGATATAAGCTTTTTGCAGGCTCCTCAACAACAGATCAAGTAAAAATTATTTGAGTATTATTCACTTGAGGAGCTGGTTAATGAGAAGCCACAGTCCCTGAAAACAGATCTCAGAAGCCCATAGGCTCGTGGCCACTTAGGGCCCCTCCACCACATCATGCAGACACATTCACTGACAACAAGGGTATCTGTGCCTTAAACATGCCATAAATCCCTAAGCAGAACATCTGCATGATGCAGCCAAATTGCAACCGAGGACTATGAAGACTATGGGGCCTATTTATCAATAAGGTCCGCAAGACCTCGCTAAATGTGGAGAGCAATACGCTCTCTGTATTCAGCATTGCACCAGCAGCTCACAAGAGCTGCTGGTGCAACGCCGCCCCCTACAGACTCGCGGCCAATCAGGGGGATGTCAATCAACCCGATCGTACTCGATCGGGTTGATTTCCGGCGATTCCTGTCCGCCTCATCAGAGCAGGCGGACAGGGTTATGGAGCAGCGGTCTTTAGACCACTGCTTCATAACTGGTGTTTCTGGCGAGTCTGAAGACTCGCCAGAAACACAGGCCCACTAGCTCCATTCGGAGCTTGATAAATGGGCCCCAAGGACTGTATAGTGTCAAGGGAAATGCTGGGTAGGTGCTCCTTTGAATACATCCCAAGGCAGTTGCCTAATTTTACTACTAAGAAATCTAAAGTGCTATGAAAGATACAATAACATAGGTTAATAAATGAAATCTAAGGGGCATATCTATCAAGCTCCGGATAGAGCTTGAGGCCCCGAGTTTCTGGCGAGCCTGCAGGCTCGCCAGAAACACCAGTTATGAAGCAGCGGTCTAAAGACCGCTGCTCCATAACCTGTCCGCCTGCTCTGAGCAGGCGGACAGACATCACCGCAATTCAACCCAATCGAGTACGATCGGGTTGATTGACACCTCCCTGCTGGCGGCCGTGATTGGGCGCGATTCTTCAGGGGGCGGCGTTGCACCAGCAGCTCTTGTGAGCTGCTGGGGCAATGCTGGATACGGCGAGCGTATTGCTCTCCGTATTCAGCGAGGTCTGGCGGACCTGATCCGCACTGTCGGATCAGGTCCGCCAGACTTTGATAAATAGAGGCCTAAGAGTTAACTCTAACACTGTATGTATTTTCTTTGTAGTGAATAAAGGAAAGGGGTGATTGTAGCTGTAGAACCCACCCCACTCATTTTATCAGGCCACTCATTGGCTTGATAAAATGGCCAAGAAACGCATTACCAATTAAACTTTTTAAACAATGTTATTGTACCCATTTCTAGTGATGTGCACTCACAGCTTATCTATTATATACCAGCTACTGATCTGGTCCAATTTATCAGGTGTCTGTGAAGGCAAACGAATCAGATGGGGCCCACCCCTCATCATAACCCAGAGTTATTGAGGAGCTGGGTCCTGAGAACATCAGACTGCTCTAATACCTTTTGTTGGCAAAACTGTGAGTGCATTTCCTATTGGGTTGATTGTGCATCATGGTTGTGCGCTATGTATGTAGCACCTCTTGTATTGTTTAGTTATTGGTTCTCCCCATCCAGAGGATTCAGAGGGAGCTGCCTGAGCGGATACCAAATACCATCCATTGTATCTTCATTACTTTGTAAGTTTGATTATATGATGCCTGTTACTTTAAAAATATTTTGAACAACTTTAATTGGACGTTTTGTTTGTTTTTGGGTTGTTTTGCTTGTTTGCCCCCTAATAGGACATTTGTTTTAACTATTGATGACTATTGTATTCACGCTTTTTGCTGCCCTAATCACTGGGCAATGAGCAACAGTTTTCCCTTATATTTTACTCCTATATTTCTCCCAACCAGTGTCCCATGGATGGGTCTTACACCCCTAAATATCCAGGGATCACTGATGTGTAATAAAATTAGTAAATTCAAAAGGGAGCATAAGAGTGGGGAGGAACCATGGCACATTGCAGACCCTCACAATTTGTTTCTCACTCCAAATCCTGCTGCCTTTTTTCTTTTTAAATTAGTGCCCATTATTATTATTTTATTAAGTGTTACAAGTGTTTAAGGATTTTATTTCAAACTTGGCTCTGATTTTAAGCATTAGGAAGTGAGTGTCTCAGAAAAGTGACTGTTTGTCCACACAGGTGCCAGAGGCAGAAGATGATGGGGCATTTGGATAATAGTCATAGAGAGAGCGCTGTTGATGTAACTCGAGCAGTGTTAGCAATAATATTTTGTGCCCTACTTGTAATCTTGGCCAATATGTCTAGAGTTTTTACAGTTGTTTTTTTTCTGGTAAAGCAAAGTGTCTCACTTTAAAAGACCAACGTTATGTTCCAGTAAATAGCAGAGAATGGCACTTGCTATAAACAGGGGTGCTCCCTTCCTTGAAGTTTCCTTTGTGTCATGCATGTGTTCCTACTAAACACGGATGGAATTTCATGGTGTTCTGGCTTCCATCCTTTTGCCACGGCTGGTGTTTTTTTCCCTGTGCCCAGTGAATGAACATCACCCGGGGACTGTGCTTCCTTTCTTTCTGCCAATTTCTGCAAACCAAGGAGTGTCAGGACATGTGGTGCCAGTAGCCCAAGTCCTCTCTACAGTTTAAATGGAGCCAGCTGTTGAATGTTCGTATCCATAGCTGGTTCCACATGACACAGATGTAAACAAAAGTTCCACGGTTGGCTGATTGCTGAGGTTATGAATATACTAAAGGGACATGAAACACAATTTTTTTCTTTCATGATTCAGAAAGAGCATACGATTTTAAACACCTTTCCAATTTACTTCTATTGTTTAATTTGCTTCCTTCTCTTGTTATCCTTTGCTGAAAAGTTTATCTAGGAATGCTGAGGAGCATCAAAGAGCCTAGGTTCTAGCTGCTGATTGGTGGCTGCATATACTGTATATACTGATTGTCATTGGCTCACCCATGTGTTACGTTAGAAACCAGTAGTGCATTGCTGCTGTTTCAACAAATGATACCCAGAGAATTAAGCAAATTTAATAATAGAAGTAAACTGTAAAGTTGTTTAAAATTGTATGTTCTACCTAAATCATGAAAGAAAATGTTTGAGTTTCATGTCCCTTAACTGCTGGTTCTGGTGAAAAGCTTAAAGGACCATTCAATACAGTACAATTGCATTATCAACTAATAAATAATAAAAAAAAAATCAATATCACTTGCTCTGAATTTTAAATGAGCAGTAGATTTTTTTTCTTACAAATGCCACGTTTTTCTTCAATTTGCCACCCCCTGTATCATGTGACAACCACCAGCCAATCACAGACTCATATGCATATATACTGTGTTCTCTTGCACATGCTCAATAGAAGCTGGTGCCTCAGAAAGTGTGCATATAACTGTATCATGTGACAGCCATCAGCCAATCACAGACTCCTATACATATACACTGTGAACTGTTTAATGTGTCAATGGTTTATTATTTCAGCAATATAGGTGGTTTTACACAAATACACAGATAGAGAGATAGACAGACAGACATAGATAGATAGTCAGACAGACAGATGATAGATTTATTGATAGATAGATAGATAGATAGAGTAGATAGTGATAGAGATATATAGATAGACAGACAGATAGACAGACACATATAGCTATACAAGGTAGGAATGCTATCATAGCATGTGCCCTGGTCGGTAATATAAAACATTAAACTTGGTTATACTGAGCTTCTTTTGCAAATTATTTGGTCTTCGCGTTGTGTCAGGCATGTTCCTGGTTCCTCAGATGGAGAATAGGTGGTTGGATGTTCATGAACCGATCACTGTTAAACAGCTGGTGACCTTGTTGGATGTTTTGCCTGGAGTGTGACTGAGTTTGCGGTCAGTTTGTTTGATGCAGCCTTTGGTTTGGCCTTTCACGGATCTTTGAGAGTCTGGGGATTGGTGCCACTTTCAAAGAATGCAGTGCAAGGAGGGGTTATGTGGGAGCACATGCGCTTGGCTGGAGATGCAGTGCTTCTATATATTCTTTGTTTGGAGACTGATCAAGATGGTAGAGGGATATGGTTATCTCTTCTCACTCAGCAGGGTGTCTGCTTGTGTCCTGTTGCCTTAGTGCCGGCCTATTTGATGGTTCATCAAGATGGTTTTCCATGGTTTTTAGCCAACGCTGATAGTTCGCCAATGACCAGATTTCAATTTAGGAAGGTTCTGGGCTGAGTTGCACAACGTGCAGGCCTTGACCTGGTGTGTATAGCCCCTCACTCTTTCAGAGTCAGGGCTGCTACGACGGCTGTTGAGTTAGGCTACTTGGCTAACAGTATTTGTTTACTCAGCCATTGGTGGTCCTAGAGGTATAGATCTTACTTCAGACCTCTGCAAACGTCCAGTTAAAATTAATATCTTAGGCCTAGATTTGGAGTTCGGCGGTAGCCGTCAAAACCAGCGTTAGAGGCTCCTAACGCTGGTTTTGGCCGCCCGCTGGTATTTGGAGTCAGTGATTAAAGGGTCTAACGCTCACTTTTCAGCCGCGACTTTTCCATACCGCAGATCCCCCTACGCCATTTGCGTAGCCTATCTTTTCAATGGGGTCTTTCTAACGCTGGTATTTAGAGTCGTTTCTGAAGTGAGCGTTAGAGCTCTAACGACAAGATTCCAGCCGCCTGAAAATAGCAGGAGTTAAGAGCTTTCTGGCTAACGCCGGTTTATAAAGCTCTTAACTACTGTACTCTAAAGTACACTAACACCCATAAACTACCTATGTACCCCTAAACCGAGGTCCCCCCACACCGCCGCCACTCGATTAAAATTTTTAACCCCTAATCTGCCGACCGCCACCTACGTTATACTTATGTACCCCTAATCTGCTGCCCCTAACCCCGCCGACCCCTGTATTACATTTATTAACCCCTAACTTGCCCCCCACAACGTCGCCGCCAGCTACTTAAAATAATTAACCCCTAATCTTCCGACCGCAAATCGCCGCCACCTACGTTATCCCTATGTACCCCTAATCTGCTGCCCTAACATCGCCGACCCCTATATTATATTTATTAACCCCTAATCTGCCCCCCTCAACGTCGCCGACACCTGCCTACACTTATTAACCCCTAATCTGCCGAGCGGACCTGAGCGCTACTATAATAAATGTATTAACCCCTAATCCGCCTCACTAACCCTATCATAAATAGTATTAACCCCTAATCTGCCCTCCCTAACATCGCCGACACCTAACTTCAATTATTAACCCCTAATCTGCCGACCGGAGCTCACCGCTATTCTAATAAATGTATTAACCCCTAAAGCTAAGTCTAACCCTAACACTAACACCCCCCTAAGTTAAATATAATTTTTATCTAACGAAATAAATTAACTCTTATTAAATAAATTATTCCTATTTAAAGCTAAATACTTACCTGTAAAATACATCCTAATATAGCTACAATATAAATTATAATTATATTATAGCTATTTTAGGATTAATATTTATTTTACAGGCAACTTTGTAATTATTTTAACCAGGTACAATAGCTATTAAATAGTTAAGAACTATTTAATAGTTACCTAGTTAAAATAATAACAAATTTACCTGTAAAATAAATCCTAACCTAAGATATAATTAAACCTAACACTACCCTATCAATAAAATAATTAAATAAACTACCTACAATTACCTACAATTAACCTAACACTACACTATCAATAAATAAATTAAATACAATTTCTACAAATAACTACAATTAAATAAACTAGCTAAAGTACAAAAAATAAAAAAGAACTAAGTTACAGAAAATAAAAAAATATTTACAAACATAATAAAAATATTACAACAATTTTAAACTAATTACACCTACTCTAAGCCCCCTAATAAAATAACAAACCCCCCCAAAATAAAAAATTCCCTACCCTATTCTAAATTAAAAAAAGTTACAAGCTCTTTTACCTTACCAGCCCTGAACAGGGCCCTTTGCGGGGCATGCCCCAAGAATTTCAGCTCTTTTGCCTGTAAAAGAATAAATACAATACCCCCCCCCAACATTACAACCCACCACCCACATACCCCTAATCTAACCCAAACCCCCCTTAAATAAACCTAACACTAAGCCCCTGAAGATCTTCCTACCTTGTCTTCACCATACCAGGTTCACCGATCCGTCCTGAAGAGCTCCTCCGATGTCCTGATCCAAGCCCAAGCGGGGGCTGAAGAGGTCCATGATCCGGTCAAAGTCTTCATCCAAGCGGGGCAGAAGAGGATCTTCCATCCGATTGAAGTCATCATCCAGGCGGCATCTTCTATGGTCTTCCATCCGGAGCGAAGCGGCAGGATCCTGAAGACCTCCAGCGCGGAACATCCATCCGGACCGACTACTGAACGACGAATGACTGTTCCTTTAAGGGACGTCATCCAAGATGGCGTCCCTCGAATTCCGATTGGCTGATAGGATTCTATCAGCCAATCGGAATTAAGGTAGGAATTTTCTGATTGGCTGATGGAATCAGCCAATCAGAATCAAGTTCAATCCGATTGGCTGATCCAATCAGCCAATCAGATTGAGCTCGCATTCTATTGGCTGTTCCGAGTTCAGTCGTCGGTCCGGATGGATGTTCCGCGCTGGAGGTCTTCAGGATCCCGCCGCTTCGCTCCGGATGGAAGACCATAGAAGATGCCGCCTGGATGATGACTTCAATCGGATGGAAGATCCTCTTCTGCCCCGCTTGGATGAAGACTTTGACCGGATCATGGACCTCTTCAGCCCCCGCTTGGGCTTGGATCAGGACATCGGAGGAGCTCTTCAGGACGGATCGGTGAACCTGGTATGGTGAAGACAAGGTAGGAAGATCTTCAGGGGCTTAGTGTTAGGTTTATTTAAGGGGGGTTTGGGTTAGATTAGGGGTATGTGGGTGGTGGGTTGTAATGTTGGGGGGGGGGGTATTGTATTTATTCTTTTACAGGCAAAAGAGCTGAAATTCTTGGGGCATGCCCCGCAAAGGGCCCTGTTCAGGGCTGGTAAGGTAAAAGAGCTTGTAACTTTTTTAATTTAGAATAGGGTAGGGAATTTTTTATTTTGGGGGGGTTTGTTATTTTATTAGGGGGCTTAGAGTAGGTGTAATTAGTTTAAAATTGTTGTAATATTTTTATTATGTTTGTAAATATTTTTTTATTTTCTGTAACTTAGTTCTTTTTTATTTTTTGTACTTTAGCTAGTTTATTTAATTGTATTTATTTGTAGGAATTGTGTTTAGTTAATTTATTGATAGTGTAGTGTTAGGTTAATTGTAGGTAATTGTAGGTAGTTTATTTAATTAATGTATTGATAGGGTAGTGTTAGGTTTAATTATATCTTAGGTTAGGATTTATTTTACAGGTAAATTTGTTATTATTTTAACTAGGTAACTATTAAATAGTTCTTAACTATTTAATAGCTATTGTACCTGGTTAAAATAATTACAAAGTTGCCTGTAAAATAAATATTAATCCTAAAATAGCTATAATATAATTATAATTTATATTGTAGCTATATTAGGATGTATTTTACAGGTAAGTATTTAGCTTTAAATAGGAATAATTTATTTAATAAGAGTTAATTTATTTCGTTAGATAAAAATTATATTTAACTTAGGGGGGTGTTAGTGTTAGGGTTAGACTTAGCTTTAGGGGTTAATACATTTATTAGAATAGCGGTGAGCTCCGGTCGGCAGATTAGGGGTTAATAATTGAAGTTAGGTGTCGGCGATGTTAGGGAGGGCAGATTAGGGGTTAATACTATTTATGATAGGGTTAGTGAGGCGGATTAGGGGTTAATAACTTTATTATAGTAGCGCTCAGGTCCGCTCGGCAGATTAGGGGTTAATAAGTGTAGGCAGGTGTCGGCGACGTTGAGGGGGGCAGATTAGGGGTTAATAAATATAATATAGGGGTCGGCGATGTTAGGGCAGCAGATTAGGGGTACATAGGGATAACGTAGGTGGCGGCGGTTTACGGAGGGGCAGATTAGGTGTTAAAAAAAATATGCAGGGGTCAGCGATAGCGGGGGCGGCAGATTAGGGGTTAATAAGTGTAAGGTTAGGGGTGTTTAGACTCGGGGTACATGTTAGAGTGTTAGGTGCAGACGTAGGAAGTGTTTCCCCATAGGAAACAATGGGGCTGCGTTAGGAGCTGAACGCGGCTTTTTTGCAGGTGTTAGGTTTTTTTCCAGCTCAAACAGCCCCATTGTTTCCTATGGGAGAATCGTGCACGAGCACGTTTTTGAGGCCGGCCGCGTCCGTAAGCAACTCTGGTATCGAGAGTTGCATTTGCGGAAAAAATGCTCTACGCTCCTTTTTTGGAGCCTAACGCAGCATTTGATTAAACTCTCGATACCAGAGTTAAATTTATGGTGCGGCCAGAAAAAAGCCTGCGGAGCGTTAACAGCCCTTTTACCGCCGAACTCCAAATCTAGGCCTTAGTTTGTTCTTCTTTGTTGTGGTTTACATCTTAGGCCGTTGGTAACTCCTTTTACTTTTGCAGGTCCATTTGCAGGTCCATTTTGTGTGTGGATTGTTGGACATTCTTTTGTGCACTGGGCAGCCATCTGTGCGTTAGCAGTTCCTGAAGGAAGTTACCTGGGATTACCTATGCCTCGAGCAGTCATACATTGGCTGGGACATAGAGGACTCTGCTGGGCAGATCTTCTTGTGACATTAAAAGATGCCAAATGTTATACATTTGAGAGGCAACGATGTGGGAGCTACGTATCCCCACTTTTGATTTAATTAAGATTATGCAGGCAGATCTGCGGTGGCTTAGAGTGCAGTTGCCTGATGTACGTATTGGTAGGTCCAATGTTATCCCCAGATTGAAGAGGAGGCACATGGTTTGTCATAAGGCAGTTTTCCAAGTTAGGAAGAAGATGAATAGGGACATAAGGACATTAATGAGGGAACTCAAGGGTTTTGTTGTGGAACATGGGAATATATTGGCAGCAAATAATAGTCTTTATCATCCGGATGAAGTGCATTGATCTGTTCTTAATCATTTGGCATGCATTACTTCTAAATTTGTAATTGTAGGTGGCATCAAGAGTCTGGCCCTAGTAATGGGTCTGTCCTCTTGTGACGGGTGGCCAGGGCCCTAGCTTCTGGCTGAGAGGTTGACTGATGGCCATTGCAGGAAGGGTGACGTCCTCAGGCTCGAGCCTGGTTGTACCCTGACTGCGTTGAGGCAGGGACAAATAACTCCCTAAGTTTCATCATTGTGAGTGTAACTGAGTTCCGCTTGTTGTCAGCAGCTTGGGCCGTGACCGTCTCTTGTGCAGGAGTATTATACTTAGGCCCTGATTGCTGCTACCTGTTTGGTTAAATATATTTATATCAGAAAAATTAACTGCCGGTTTTCCTATTGTCTCACAATAAATACAACCCAAGGGTCTTATATCTTGTCTCTTGTGTTTGTTTATGGTTTCATTTTAGGTTATGGTTGTTTAGTTTATTGTTAAGTTATTTGTTATTAGATCAGTAACTCAGGACAATAGGGCATTTAATCCCTTATGTTTTTCCACTTACCTCACTACCACACTCTTCTCTCATATGGACCCCACTGTTACTAATAAGCTGCCCCTTTCAGCTCTCCTGCCCCCTCCCTCTATTCAGGAATCTGCCTCCTCCTCATCACAGTGGCATGAAGCAGAAGTGTTTTAATGGCTCTTGTAACCTCAGCTTTAATGTCCCATCACCTCTTCTAGAGCAAAAAAGAAAACTGGAGCGCTAGTAAATATATAAAACATAACCTTTATTGGTTATTTAAAAGTAGGACATACAGTCATCATAGAACGAATAGAGGGGATACCTCTACTAGCGCTCCAGTTTTCTTTTTTTGCTCTGGTGGACTTTCTTGCCTAGGAGCGCTAGTATCCCTGCTTTGTGCTGCCTAAATTATCCCCGGAGTGTTTGGTTACTTAGGACGCTGAAGCCGGCATCAACATACAATACAGAGTCACTGACTCATTGCCGAGGAGGTGCGGTCCTCAAGAATACGTCAGATTGGTGGAATCCTGGTATGACATCAATCGCTACTGCTGCCTAGAACCATCCGGTTGGAGGATTGCCTAGTGCATATTCGGACACGCCCCCTGGTGGGCGTGAGTACTCGGCGCCTCTGCAAAAGATCTGGGTGAAGTGCGGCTCAAGCTGATCAAAAAGAAAGCGTGTTTCTTATTTGCATGCAGATGATATGGAAGTGACAGACGGCCCTGTATGAAGGATATCCTTTGGACTGTCAATAGAGGTGAGACCACACCGTATATATACACACTCATTTGCACCGCTTTGAATTTGAATTTGGTCATACCTCTGATAACCGCCAAGAGACTTAAGTGAGCACTCTGGGTACACTACGAGGAAATATTCCTTGTGGTATTTGTGATACGAGACTGTTATAGCACTATCGTTTGGGTGTTTGGTGCCCTCATATCTCTCTACTGGTTTTTGGTTTCCATCACCTCTTCTCACACACATCTCTATTACCCACAACCTCTTCAGAACTGGTTCAGACTGGTACCAGCCTCTAACTTCAGGCCAGTGGGTGTCCTTACTGAGCAGGCATAGCTTTCTGACACCTTTCAAAGCTTGAAAGCATCACACAAAAACACCTATGCAGAGAAAACATGTCTCTCACATCTATGCAAGACCAACTTGCCAGGTGGCAAACATATGAAGTCCTTTATGCCCTCTGTCATTCAACAAGATAATCCTCCAAGTGACCATAACATTGTTTTGTATCCAAAAACTGCATTACATTTACATTGTAAACTCTTACGGTTTACAAAGCTTCCTATTTATGTGTCCCACCCATGCTCGTCTGTTGTACCCTCGTATAGAGCAGTGAGAACTGCTGGTTTTGAGCAATGGACAAGTTTCATGGACTTCATTATCTGACCACAGATGGTCAATAAAACTGACTCATCTATGTTCAGGTAGTAGAATTATTAGCTCTTGTTATGGGGATATATTGTGTATATAATTCATCTGGTGTTGGGAAGATCCTCTACAAATGAGCTATAATTCCAGTTAGTACTGGACAAATATCAATGGAATAGTAACCTCTGGCTGATTCCACATATCTGGGTCTTCATTACTGGCAAGTATACACTGCCCATTACACTGTGACAGTAGTATAATGCAGAGAGGACATGTTATTGTAACAGTGTCATTGAAGTATTTTTACAAATATATATATAAATTACTCCAGACACCAATAAAAGTCAGATATAAAGTATAAACCCCACACATATTACTGCTTACTGCACACTCACTGATGCATTTTATCGTAATCCTGAGCACTTACCTGAGAGTCTGCACATTCCAGCTCCTCCATCTGGGAGACCATCCAGGGACGGAAATGGCTGATCCCTAAAAAACTGCTTAGTGCTGGGAATACTGAGCTGGAAGGAATCCTAGTTTATATTTAATGCTTTAGCAAGAAGCAGACAGTCTGTAAATATGTTGTACTTTATTAACTCTGCGCTGCCAAAATGATCTGTATTAAGGCTGTAAATATAAAAAGTAATCATTCTTGTATTGGTCAAAAAGCAAATCAGTTGTCCAGCCTATGTTCTGGGGACACAAGAAACTCACTGAGTATTCTGTATCTGGGCTTGCGCCTCCCTAAATTCCACACTGTAGCAAGAAAACCTTTATTAAATGTAATGGCATCTAGATACAATATGACATCCATCTCAGTTCTTTATCTGTAGAAACGCATCTGTAGCTGATTTAGGGTTAGATTACAAGAGGAGCACTAATTTATTGCGCGCCCGTAAACGGGCATATTCGCCTGTTTATGTGCGCTCGCTAAATACAGCCATTACAAGTGGCTGGTTATTGCTACCACGAGCTTGAGGCAGCAATTAGTGCTTATAAAATTAACCAGAGGTCAGACTATATGTCCCCTAATTGTCCCAAAAACTGAATGTTAGTTTCCTTTTTTAAAAAAACAACAAAATGTAGCATTTTTTTTATTAAACTGCACTAAGCAGTTTTTGAGGGCTAAAGTTGTCGACTGTGGGGTGTAAGTGCCTTTACATTGTGTATTTATACATATAATTTGTGTATTTATACATATAAACACATAGATATGTATATATTCCTATACATATATATATTTACATTTGCTGCCCACCGCTGTGCGACTTACCCCCTTCGCTGCGCTAGTTCTTATGCCATGTCTCATGACATGAAAACGAGGCTCCCATTGGAGCCTATGGAAACGCGCTCTCGTGAGCGCAATGCTTCCGTACAATGCGAACGCGAGGTCATGTTCGCATTGCACCTAACTTGTAATACCAGTGCACATTTGTGTGCATTGGTATTACAAGGTGGAGCGCAGATATCGCTTTAGTGAAAGTAATATTTTGTGCTCCACTTGTAATCTGGCCCATTGGCTTCTTTGGGATGTTCATTAATCATTTTACATTAATCTGAAATGGTAATGTTCCTCGCCAACAGAATACAAGCAGGGAGATTGGATGATATTTGTGGGAGTATTTACTTATTAGCCATAAGAGTGAGCAGAAAATACCACCGTTCCCAGTCAGCTTGGACAGCGAGGCTCTATAAGACAATTTTAGTTGAGCAACTGAGCATTCCTCATACAGAAGCTCAGTGATTGAATGTAGAACCTACAGACTTTTGTAACCTGTACAATAACACTTGTTGCAATATCCAACATGTTCTTTTTATCTGTTGTGTAAAACCAGCAGTTGTAAAGTGACGGCTTTCTGTACTCATAGAAGGAACTACCACCAGTGCAGTAAGTGCTGGGGGCCTCGTAGCAGCCAGTCTATGCAGAATGTGTACAATCCTAATGCAGAGGAGCCTTTTAGAAGTGCAGGTCAATCTATCTATCTATCTATCTATCTATCTATCTATCTATCTATCTATCTATCCTGAAAATCATTATACAGAGCAGCATGTATATTATTACAATTACGCACTTGGCCCCTCTGTTGAGTTGGTCTGTTACTGCCTGTACCCATCAGCTCACAGTACGTAGGTGAAACTTGTCTATTGCTCTTAAAACAATTACAGCTGTAACAAATTCAAAAACACACTTGAAAAACATGGAAATAACTGTACGTGTACAATATTCGCACACTTGTTTCATTATAGAAAAGTCTCGCTGGGTAGAATGAGAGGCATCTTAGAGACCGTGCAGATAGAACTAGGTGCTGGCTGCGCGGGGACGTGATCAGGATTTTCACCTAAACTTCAGCTCTGCATGAGGAATTCTCCTGGTAAGTATCATGATGCGTGGTCGCTTCTTGCTATCACTAGTAATGTTGTCTTGTTCTTATTTCTTTCTTTTCATTTTTCTTGTGCTTTTGGAGCATATGCTAGAGTGCACTATTGTAAAGTGGCTGTTAGTTTGTTCTTTGCAGTTTTGAAGGC